>NW_028328344.1:0-75779 GCF_048544385.1 Mastigoproctus giganteus
AACATATTCCACATGGTACCGTATTCCCATATTAAAGCAATGGGCTGATTTTTTCTGGAAAAACTAATTTAATTTAGTGTCTTTATTTAAAAAAAACTAGCAGGTTTAATTAATTTACGTAGAAATACGTGGAATCACATCGGTTTTTATCGAAATCCGTGAAAATAAAAAAGTTATTCCGCATTGAATGACATTCCTATGGTAAGCATAGGGAGGATTCCCATAGGAACAATGTAAAAATCAGTTTGTCACTTAAACTTAATTTCTGCTAAAATCTTGATGATAACAGGTTAATATACCTAAAAATAAGCTATATTAGCTGTTTAATCAATTTTAGGATCGAAATCCGTGGCTATTATTTAAGATGAGATTTGTGTCAAAACTGGCAAAATCAAAGATTTTCGTTCTAAACTGCAGAAAATTCTACACTTTTTCTGAAGTCGTTTTGTGTCCCATAGGGAAGCATTGAAAAAACATTCTTTGTTCAACAACTCACTTAATTTTCATTATTTCTCTACAAAAATTAGCCAGTTAATGTATCTAACCAAGAATTCATAGAAAACACTTCGATTTTATCGAAATACTTGAAACTAAAAAACATATTCCACATGGTACCGTATTCCCATAGTAAACCATAGGGGGTGAATTTTTCTGGAAAAAACTCATTTAATTTCGGGTGTTTCTTGAAAAAAAGGGTTGGGTTTACTTCAATCTCGCAGATACAGTGGGAAACACTTCGTTTTTATAGAAATCCTTCACATGAAATAAGTGAATCGACATGGTATTTGTTTCCCATAGTAAAGCATAGGGAGGATTCCCATAGTAAAGCATAGGGCTGAATTGCAATGGAAAAAAACTAACTTAATTTCCGTTTTTTCTTTACAAAATGTGGCAAGTTAACTTAATTCTTGTAGATATACTGGGAAACACTTCGTTTTTATCGAAATACTTGAAACTAAAAAAGATACTCCACATGGTACCATATTCCCATAGTAAACCATAGGGGTGAATTTTTCTGGAAAAACTCATTTAATTTCGGGTCTTTCTTGAAAAAAAGGGGCGGAATTACTTCGTTCACGCAGATACAGTGGGAAACACTTCGTTTTTATTGAAATCCTTCACATGAAATAAGTGAATCGACATGGTATTTTTTCCCATAGTAAAGCATAGGGAGGATTCCCATAGTAAAGCATAGGGGTGAATTGTTCTGGAAAAAACTAACTTAATTTCCGTTCTTTCTTTACAAAATCTGGCAAATTAACTTTATTCTCGTAGATATACTGGGAAAACACTTCGTTTTTATCGAAATACTTGAAACTAAAAAAGATATTCCACATGGTACCGTATTCCCATAGTAAAGCAATGGGCTGATTTTTTCTGGAAAAACTAATTTAATTTAGTGTCTTTATTTAAAAAAACTAGCAGGTTTAATTAATTTACGTAGAAATACGTGGAATCACATCGGTTTTTATCGAAATCCGTGAAAATAAAAAAGTTATTCCGCATTGAATGACATTCCTATGGTAAGCATAGGGAGGATTCCCATAGGAACAATGTAAAATCAGTTTGTCACTTAAACTTAATTTCTGCTAAAATCTTGATGATAATAGGTTAATATACCTAAAAATAAGCTATATTAGCTGTTTAATCAATTTTAGGATCGAAATCCGTGGCTATTATTTAAGATGAGATTTGTGTCAAAACTGGCAAAATCAAAGATTTTCGTTCTAAACTGCAGAAAATTCTACACTTTTTCTGAAGTCGTTTTGTGTCCCATAGGGAAGCATTGAAAAACATTCTTTGTTCAACAACTCACTTAATTTTCATTATTTCTCTACAAAAATTAGCCAGTTAATGTATCTAACCAAGAATTCATAGAAAACACTTCGATTTTATCGAAATACTTGAAACTAAAAAACATATTCCACATGGTACCGTATTCCCATAGTAAACCATAGGGGTGAATTTTTCTGGAAAAAACTCATTTAATTTCGGGTCTTTCTTGAAAAAAAGGGGCGGAATTACTTCGTTCACGCAGATAAAGTGGGAAACACTTCGTTTTTATTGAAATCCTTCACATGAAATAAGTGAATCGACATGGTATTTTTTCCCATAGTAAAGCATAGGGAGGATTCCCATAGTAAAGCATAGGGGTGAATTGTTCTGGAAAAAACTAACTTAATTTCCGTTCTTTCTTTACAAAATCTGGCAAATTAACTTTATTCTCGTAGATATACTTGGAAACACTTCGTTTTTATCGAAATACTTGAAACTAAAAAAGATATTCCACATGGTACCGTATTCCCATAGTAAAGCAATGGGCTGATTTTTTCTGGAAAAACTAATTTAATTTAGTGTCTTTATTTAAAAAAACTAGCAGGTTTAATTAATTTACGTAGAAATACGTGGAATCACATCGGCTTTTATCGAAATCCGTGAAAATAAAAAAGTTATTCCGCATTGAATGACATTCCAATGGTAAGCATAGGGAGGATTCCCATAGGAACAATGTAAAATCAGTTTCTCACTTAAACTTAATTTCTGCTAAAATATTGATGATAATAGGTTAATATACCTAAAAATAAGCTATATTAGCTGTTTAATCAATTTTAGGATCGAAATCCGTGGCTATTATTTAAGATGAGATTTGTGTCAAAACTGGCAAAATCAAAGATTTTCGTTCTAAACTGCAGAAAATTCTACACTTTTTCTGAAGTCGTTTTGTGTCCCATAGGGAAGCATTGAAAAACATTCTTTGTTCAACAACTCACTTAATTTTCATTATTTCTCTACAAAAATTAGCCAGTTAATGTACCTAACCTAGAATTCATAGAAAACACTTCGAGTTTATCGAAATACTTGAAACTAAAAAACATATTCCACATGGTACCGTATTCCCATAGTAAACCATAGGGGTGAATTTTTCTGGAAAAAACTCATTTAATTTCGGGTGTTTCTTGAAAAAAAGGGTTGGGTTTACTTCAATCTCGCAGATACAGTGGGAAACACTTCGTTTTTATAGAAATCCTTCACATGAAATAAGTGAATCGACATGGTATTTGTTTCCCATAGTAAAGCATAGGGAGGATTCCCATAGTAAAGCATAGGGCTGAATTGCAATGGAAAAAACTAACTTAATTTCCGTTTTTTCTTTACAAAATGTGGCAAGTTAACTTAATTCTTGTAGATATACTGGGAAACACTTCGTTTTTATCGAAATACTTGAAACTAAAAAAGATACTCCACATGGTACCGTATTCCCATAGTAAACCATAGGGGTGAATTTTTCTGGAAAAAACTCATTTAATTTCGGGTCTTTCTTGAAAAAAAGGGGCGGAATTACTTCGTTCACGCAGATAAAGTGGGAAACACTTCGTTTTTATTGAAATCCTTCACATGAAATAAGTGAATCGACATGGTATTTTTTCCCATAGTAAAGCATAGGGAGGATTCCCATAGTAAAGCATAGGGGTGAATTGTTCTGGAAAAAACTAACTTAATTTCCGTTCTTTCTTTACAAAATCTGGCAAATTAACTTTATTCTCGTAGATATACTTGGAAACACTTCGTTTTTATCGAAATACTTGAAACTAAAAAAGATATTCCACATGGTACCGTATTCCCATAGTAAAGCAATGGGCTGATTTTTTCTGGAAAAACTAATTTAATTTAGTGTCTTTATTTAAAAAAACTAGCAGGTTTAATTAATTTACGTAGAAATACGTGGAATCACATCGGCTTTTATCGAAATCCGTGAAAATAAAAAAGTTATTCCGCATTGAATGACATTCCAATGGTAAGCATAGGGAGGATTCCCATAGGAACAATGTAAAATCAGTTTCTCACTTAAACTTAATTTCTGCTAAAATATTGATGATAATAGGTTAATATACCTAAAAATAAGCTATATTAGCTGTTTAATCAATTTTAGGATCGAAATCCGTGGCTATTATTTAAGATGAGATTTGTGTCAAAACTGGCAAAATCAAAGATTTTCGTTCTAAACTGCAGAAAATTCTACACTTTTTCTGAAGTCGTTTTGTGTCCCATAGGGAAGCATTGAAAAACATTCTTTGTTCAACAACTCACTTAATTTTCATTATTTCTCTACAAAAATTAGCCAGTTAATGTACCTAACCTAGAATTCATAGAAAACACTTCGAGTTTATCGAAATACTTGAAACTAAAAAACATATTCCACATGGTACCGTATTCCCATAGTAAACCATAGGGGTGAATTTTTCTGGAAAAAACTCATTTAATTTCGGGTGTTTCTTGAAAAAAAGGGTTGGGTTTACTTCAATCTCGCAGATACAGTGGGAAACACTTCGTTTTTATAGAAATCCTTCACATGAAATAAGTGAATCGACATGGTATTTGTTTCCCATAGTAAAGCATAGGGAGGATTCCCATAGTAAAGCATAGGGCTGAATTGCAATGGAAAAAACTAACTTAATTTCCGTTTTTTCTTTACAAAATGTGGCAAGTTAACTTAATTCTTGTAGATATACTGGGAAACACTTCGGTTTTATCGAAATACTTGAAACTAAAAAAGATACTCCACATGGTACCATATTCCCATAGTAAACCATAGGGGTGAATTTTTCTGGAAAAACTCATTTAATTTCGGGTCTTTCTTGAAAAAAAGGGGCGGAATTACTTCGTTCACGCAGATACAGTGGGAAACACTTCGTTTTTATTGAAATCCTTCACATGAAATAAGTGAATCGACATGGTATTTTTTCCCATAGTAAAGCATAGGGAGGATTCCCATAGTAAAGCATAGGGGTGAATTGTTCTGGAAAAAACTAACTTAATTTCCGTTCTTTCTTTACAAAATCTGGCAAATTAACTTTATTCTCGTAGATATACTGGGAAACACTTCGTTTTTATCGAAATACTTGAAACTAAAAAACATATTCCACATGGTACCGTATTCCCATATTAAAGCAATGGGCTGATTTTTTCTGGAAAAACTAATTTAATTTAGTGTCTTTATTTAAAAAAAACTAGCAGGTTTAATTAATTTACGTAGAAATACGTGGAATCACATCGGTTTTTATCGAAATCCGTGAAAATAAAAACGTTATTCCGCATTGAATGACATTCCTATGGTAAGCATAGGGAGGATTCCCATAGGAACAATGTAAAATCAGTTTGTCACTTAAACTTAATTTCTGCTAAAATCTTGATGATAACAGGTTAATATACCTAAAAATAAGCTATATTAGCTGTTTAATCAATTTTAGGATCGAAATCCGTGGCTATTATTTAAGATGAGATTTGTGTCAAAACTGGCAAAATCAAAGATTTTCGTTCTAAACTGCAGAAAATTCTACACTTTTTCTGAAGTCGTTTTGTGTCCCATAGGGAAGCATTGAAAAACATTCTTTGTTCAACAACTCACTTAATTTTCATTATTTCTCTACAAAAATTAGCCAGTTAATGTATCTAACCAAGAATTCATAGAAAACACTTCGATTTTATCGAAATACTTGAAACTAAAAAACATATTCCACATGGTACCGTATTCCCATAGTAAACCATAGGGGTGAATTTTTCTGGAAAAAACTCATTTAATTTCGGGTGTTTCTTGAAAAAAAGGGTTGGGTTTACTTCAATCTCGCAGATACAGTGGGAAACACTTCGTTTTTATAGAAATCCTTCACATGAAATAAGTGAATCGACATGGTATTTGTTTCCCATAGTAAAGCATAGGGAGGATTCCCATAGTAAAGCATAGGGCTGAATTGCAATGGAAAAAACTAACTTAATTTCCGTTTTTTCTTTACAAAATGTGGCAAGTTAACTTAATTCTTGTAGATATACTGGGAAACACTTCGTTTTTATCGAAATACTTGAAACTAAAAAAGATACTCCACATGGTACCATATTCCCATAGTAAACCATAGGGGTGAATTTTTCTGGAAAAACTCATTTAATTTCGGGTCTTTCTTGAAAAAAAGGGGCGGAATTACTTCGTTCACGCAGATACAGTGGGAAACACTTCGTTTTTATTGAAATCCTTCACATGAAATAAGTGAATCGACATGGTATTTTTTCCCATAGTAAAGCATAGGGAGGATTCCCATAGTAAAGCATAGGGGTGAATTGTTCTGGAAAAAACTAACTTAATTTCCGTTCTTTCTTTACAAAATCTGGCAAATTAACTTTATTCTCGTAGATATACTGGGAAACACTTCGTTTTTATCGAAATACTTGAAACTAAAAAAGATATTCCACATGGTACCGTATTCCCATAGTAAAGCAATGGGCTGATTTTTTCTGGAAAAACTAATTTAATTTAGTGTCTTTATTTAAAAAAACTAGCAGGTTTAATTAATTTACGTAGAAATACGTGGAATCACATCGGTTTTTATCGAAATCCGTGAAAATAAAAAAGTTATTCCGCATTGAATGACATTCCTATGGTAAGCATAGGGAGGATTCCCATAGGAACAATGTAAAATCAGTTTGTCACTTAAACTTAATTTCTGCTAAAATCTTGATGATAATAGGTTAATATACCTAAAAATAAGCTATATTAGCTGTTTAATCAATTTTAGGATCGAAATCCGTGGCTATTATTTAAGATGAGATTTGTGTCAAAACTGGCAAAATCAAAGATTTTCGTTCTAAACTGCAGAAAATTCTACACTTTTTCTGAAGTCGTTTTGTGTCCCATAGGGAAGCATTGAAAAACATTCTTTGTTCAACAACTCACTTAATTTTCATTATTTCTCTACAAAAATTAGCCAGTTAATGTATCTAACCAAGAATTCATAGAAAACACTTCGATTTTATCGAAATACTTGAAACTAAAAAACATATTCCACATGGTACCGTATTCCCATAGTAAACCATAGGGGTGAATTTTTCTGGAAAAAACTCATTTAATTTCGGGTCTTTCTTGAAAAAAAGGGTTGGGTTTACTTCAATCTCGCAGATACAGTGGGAAACACTTCGTTTTTATAGAAATCCTTCACATGAAATAAGTGAATCGACATGGTATTTGTTTCCCATAGTAAAGCATAGGGAGGATTCCCATAGTAAAGCATAGGGGTGAATTGCAATGGAAAAAACTAACTTAATTTCCGTTTTTTCTTTATAAAATGTGGCAAGTTAACTTAATTCTTGTAGATATACTGGGAAACACTTCGTTTTTATCGAAATACTTGAAACTAAAAAAGATACTCCACATGGTACCATATTCCCATAGTAAACCATAGGGGTGAATTTTTCTGGAGAAACTCATTTAATTTCGGGTCTTTCTTGAAAAAAAGGGGCGGAATTACTTCGTTCACGCAGATAAAGTGGGAAACACTTCGTTTTTATTGAAATCCTTCACATGAAATAAGTGAATCGACATGGTATTTTTTCCCATAGTAAAGCATAGGGAGGATTCCCATAGTAAAGCATAGGGGTGAATTGTTCTGGAAAAAACTAACTTAATTTCCGTTCTTTCTTTACAAAATCTGGCAAATTAACTTTATTCTCGTAGATATACTTGGAAACACTTCGTTTTTATCGAAATACTTGAAACTAAAAAAGATATTCCACATGGTACCGTATTCCCATAGTAAAGCAATGGGCTGATTTTTTCTGGAAAAACTAATTTAATTTAGTGTCTTTATTTAAAAAAAACTAGCAGGTTTAATTAATTTACGTAGAAATACGTGGAATCACATCGGCTTTTATCGAAATCCGTGAAAATAAAAAAGTTATTCCGCATTGAATGACATTCCTATGGTAAGCATAGGGAGGATTCCCATAGGAACAATGTAAAATCAGTTTCTCACTTAAACTTAATTTCTGCTAAAATCTTGATGATAATAGGTTAATATACCTAAAAATAAGCTATATTAGCTGTTTAATCAATTTTAGGATCGAAATCCGTGGCTATTATTTAAGATGAGATTTGTGTCAAAACTGGCAAAATCAAAGATTTTCGTTCTAAACTGCAGAAAATTCTACACTTTTTCTGAAGTCGTTTTGTGTCCCATAGGGAAGCATTGAAAAACATTCTTTGTTCAACAACTCACTTAATTTTCATTATTTCTCTACAAAAATTAGCCAGTTAATGTATCTAACCAAGAATTCATAGAAAACACTTCGATTTTATCGAAATACTTGAAACTAAAAAACATATTCCACATGGTACCGTATTCCCATAGTAAACCATAGGGGTGAATTTTTCTGGAAAAACTCATTTAATTTCGGGTGTTTCTTGAAAAAAAGGGTTGGGTTTACTTCAATCTCGCAGATACAGTGGGAAACACTTCGTTTTTATAGAAATCCTTCATATGAAATAAGTGAATCGACATGGTATTTGTTTCCCATAGTAAAGCATAGGGAGGATTCCCATAGTAAAGCATAGGGGTGAATTGTTCTGGAAAAAACTAACTTAATTTCCGTTCTTTCTTTACAAAATCTGGCAAATTAACTTTATTCTCGTAGATATACTTGGAAACACTTCGTTTTTATCGAAATACTTGAAACTAAAAAAGATATTCCACATGGTACCGTATTCCCATAGTAAAGCAATGGGCTGATTTTTTCTGGAAAAACTAATTTAATTTAGTGTCTTTATTTAAAAAAACTAGCAGGTTTAATTAATTTACGTAGAAATACGTGGAATCACATCGGCTTTTATCGAAATCCGTGAAAATAAAAAAGTTATTCCGCATTGAATGACATTCCTATGGTAAGCATAGGGAGGATTCCCATAGGAACAATGTAAAATCAGTTTCTCACTTAAACTTAATTTCTGCTAAAATATTGATGATAATAGGTTAATATACCTAAAAATAAGCTATATTAGCTGTTTAATCAATTTTAGGATCGAAATCCGTGGCTATTATTTAAGATGAGATTTGTGTCAAAACTGGCAAAATCAAAGATTTTCGTTCTAAACTGCAGAAAATTCTACACTTTTTCTGAAGTCGTTTTGTGTCCCATAGGGAAGCATTGAAAAACATTCTTTGTTCAACAACTCACTTAATTTTCATTATTTCTCTACAAAAATTAGCCAGTTAATGTATCTAACCAAGAATTCATAGAAAACACTTCGATTTTATCGAAATACTTGAAACTAAAAAACATATTCCACATGGTACCGTATTCCCATAGTAAACCATAGGGGTGAATTTTTCTGGAAAAAACTCATTTAATTTCGGGTGTTTCTTGAAAAAAAGGGTTGGGTTTACTTCAATCTCGCAGATACAGTGGGAAACACTTCGTTTTTATAGAAATCCTTCACATGAAATAAGTGAATCGACATGGTATTTGTTTCCCATAGTAAAGCATAGGGAGGATTCCCATAGTAAAGCATAGGGCTGAATTGCAATGAAAAAAACTAACTTAATTTCCGTTTTTTCTTTACAAAATGTGGCAAGTTAACTTAATTCTTGTAGATATACTGGGAAACACTTCGTTTTTATCGAAATACTTGAAACTAAAAAAGATACTCCACATGGTACCATATTCCCATAGTAAACCATAGGGGTGAATTTTTCTGGAAAAACTCATTTAATTTCGGGTCTTTCTTGAAAAAAAGGGGCGGAATTACTTCGTTCACGCAGATACAGTGGGAAACACTTCGTTTTTATTGAAATCCTTCACATGAAATAAGTGAATCGACATGGTATTTTTTCCCATAGTAAAGCATAGGGAGGATTCCCATAGTAAAGCATAGGGGTGAATTGTTCTGGAAAAAACTAACTTAATTTCCGTTCTTTCTTTACAAAATCTGGCAAATTAACTTTATTCTCGTAGATATACTGGGAAACACTTCGTTTTTATCGAAATACTTGAAACTAAAAAAAGATATTCCACATGGTACCGTATTCCCATAGTAAAGCAATGGGCTGATTTTTTCTGGAAAAACTAATTTAATTTAGTGTCTTTATTTAAAAAAACTAGCAGGTTTAATTAATTTACGTAGAAATACGTGAATCACATCGGTTTTTATCGAAATCCGTGAAAATAAAAAAGTTATTCCGCATTGAATGACATTCCTATGGTAAGCATAGGGAGGATTCCCATAGGAACAATGTAAAATCAGTTTGTCACTTAAACTTAATTTCTGCTAAAATCTTGATGATAATAGGTTAATATACCTAAAAATAAGCTATATTAGCTGTTTAATCAATTTTAGGATCGAAATCCGTGGCTATTATTTAAGATGAGATTTGTGTCAAAACTGGCAAAATCAAAGATTTTCGTTCTAAACTGCAGAAAATTCTACACTTTTTCTGAAGTCGTTTTGTGTCCCATAGGGAAGCATTGAAAAACATTCTTTGTTCAACAACTCACTTAATTTTCATTATTTCTCTACAAAAATTAGCCAGTTAATGTATCTAACCAAGAATTCATAGAAAACACTTCGATTTTATCGAAATACTTGAAACTAAAAAACATATTCCACATGGTACCGTATTCCCATAGTAAACCATAGGGGTGAATTTTTCTGGAAAAAACTCATTTAATTTCGGGTCTTTCTTGAAAAAAAGGGTTGGGTTTACTTCAATCTCGCAGATACAGTGGGAAACACTTCGTTTTTATAGAAATCCTTCACATGAAATAAGTGAATCGACATGGTATTTGTTTCCCATAGTAAAGCATAGGGAGGATTCCCATAGTAAAGCATAGGGGTGAATTGCAATGGAAAAAACTAACTTAATTTCCGTTTTTTCTTTATAAAATGTGGCAAGTTAACTTAATTCTTGTAGATATACTGGGAAACACTTCGTTTTTATCGAAATACTTGAAACTAAAAAAGATACTCCACATGGTACCATATTCCCATAGTAAACCATAGGGGTGAATTTTTCTGCAGAAACTCATTTAATTTCGGGTCTTTCTTGAAAAAAAGGGGCGGAATTACTTCGTTCACGCAGATAAAGTGGGAAACACTTCGTTTTTATTGAAATCCTTCACATGAAATAAGTGAATCGACATGGTATTTTTTCCCATAGTAAAGCATAGGGAGGATTCCCATAGTAAAGCATAGGGGTGAATTGTTCTGGAAAAAACTAACTTAATTTCCGTTCTTTCTTTACAAAATCTGGCAAATTAACTTTATTCTCGTAGATATACTTGGAAACACTTCGTTTTTATCGAAATACTTGAAACTAAAAAAGATATTCCACATGGTACCGTATTCCCATAGTAAAGCAATGGGCTGATTTTTTCTGGAAAAACTAATTTAATTTAGTGTCTTTATTTAAAAAAACTAGCAGGTTTAATTAATTTACGTAGAAATACGTGGAATCACATCGGCTTTTATCGAAATCCGTGAAAATAAAAAAGTTATTCCGCATTGAATGACATTCCTATGGTAAGCATAGGGAGGATTCCCATAGGAACAATGTAAAATCAGTTTGTCACTTAAACTTAATTTCTGCTAAAATCTTGATGATAATAGGTTAATATACCTAAAAATAAGCTATATTAGCTGTTTAATCAATTTTAGGATCGAAATCCGTGGCTATTATTTAAGATGAGATTTGTGTCAAAACTGGCAAAATCAAAGATTTTCGTTCTAAACTGCAGAAAATTCTACACTTTTTCTGAAGTCGTTTTGTGTCCCATAGGGAAGCATTGAAAAACATTCTTTGTTCAACAACTCACTTAATTTTCATTATTTCTCTACAAAAATTAGCCAGTTAATGTATCTAACCAAGAATTCATAGAAAACACTTCGATTTTATCGAAATACTTGAAACTAAAAAACATATTCCACATGGTACCGTATTCCCATAGTAAACCATAGGGGTGAATTTTTCTGGAGAAACTCATTTAATTTCGGGTGTTTCTTGAAAAAAAGGGTTGGGTTTACTTCAATCTCGCAGATACAGTGGGAAACACTTCGTTTTTATAGAAATCCTTCACATGAAATAAGTGAATCGACATGGTATTTGTTTCCCATAGTAAAGCATAGGGAGGATTCCCATAGTAAAGCATAGGGGTGAATTGCAATGGAAAAAACTAACTTAATTTCCGTTTTTTCTTTATAAAATGTGGCAAGTTAACTTAATTCTTGTAGATATACTGGGAAACACTTCGTTTTTATCGAAATACTTGAAACTAAAAAAGATACTCCACATGGTACCATATTCCCATAGTAAACCATAGGGGTGAATTTTTCTGGAAAAACTCATTTAATTTCGGGTCTTTCTTGAAAAAAAGGGGCGGAATTACTTCGTTCACGCAGATACAGTGGGAAACACTTCGTTTTTATTGAAATCCTTCACATGAAATAAGTGAATCGACATGGTATTTTTTCCCATAGTAAAGCATAGGGAGGATTCCCATAGTAAAGCATAGGGGTGAATTGTTCTGGAAAAAACTAACTTAATTTCCGTTCTTTCTTTACAAAATCTGGCAAATTAACTTTATTCTCGTAGATATACTGGGAAACACTTCGTTTTTATCGAAATACTTGAAACTAAAAAAGATATTCCACATGGTACCGTATTCCCATAGTAAAGCAATGGGCTGATTTTTTCTGGAAAAACTAATTTAATTTAGTGTCTTTATTTAAAAAAACTAGCAGGTTTAATTAATTTACGTAGAAATACGTGGAATCACATCGGTTTTTATCGAAATCCGTGAAAATAAAAAAGTTATTCCGCATTGAATGACATTCCTATGGTAAGCATAGGGAGGATTCCCATAGGAACAATGTAAAATCAGTTTGTCACTTAAACTTAATTTCTGCTAAAATCTTGATGATAATAGGTTAATATACCTAAAAATAAGCTATATTAGCTGTTTAATCAATTTTAGGATCGAAATCCGTGGCTATTATTTAAGATGAGATTTGTGTCAAAACTGGCAAAATCAAAGATTTTCGTTCTAAACTGCAGAAAATTCTACACTTTTTCTGAAGTCGTTTTGTGTCCCATAGGGAAGCATTGAAAAACATTCTTTGTTCAACAACTCACTTAATTTTCATTATTTCTCTACAAAAATTAGCCAGTTAATGTATCTAACCAAGAATTCATAGAAAACACTTCGATTTTATCGAAATACTTGAAACTAAAAAACATATTCCACATGGTACCGTATTCCCATAGTAAACCATAGGGGTGAATTTTTCTGGAAAAAACTCATTTAATTTCGGGTCTTTCTTGAAAAAAAGGGTTGGGTTTACTTCAATCTCGCAGATACAGTGGGAAACACTTCGTTTTTATAGAAATCCTTCACATGAAATAAGTGAATCGACATGGTATTTGTTTCCCATAGTAAAGCATAGGGAGGATTCCCATAGTAAAGCATAGGGGTGAATTGCAATGGAAAAAACTAACTTAATTTCCGTTTTTTCTTTATAAAATGTGGCAAGTTAACTTAATTCTTGTAGATATACTGGGAAACACTTCGTTTTTATCGAAATACTTGAAACTAAAAAAGATACTCCACATGGTACCATATTCCCATAGTAAACCATAGGGGTGAATTTTTCTGCAGAAACTCATTTAATTTCGGGTCTTTCTTGAAAAAAAGGGGCGGAATTACTTCGTTCACGCAGATAAAGTGGGAAACACTTCGTTTTTATTGAAATCCTTCACATGAAATAAGTGAATCGACATGGTATTTTTTCCCATAGTAAAGCATAGGGAGGATTCCCATAGTAAAGCATAGGGGTGAATTGTTCTGGAAAAAACTAACTTAATTTCCGTTCTTTCTTTACAAAATCTGGCAAATTAACTTTATTCTCGTAGATATACTTGGAAACACTTCGTTTTTATCGAAATACTTGAAACTAAAAAAGATATTCCACATGGTACCGTATTCCCATAGTAAAGCAATGGGCTGATTTTTTCTGGAAAAACTAATTTAATTTAGTGTCTTTATTTAAAAAAACTAGCAGGTTTAATTAATTTACGTAGAAATACGTGGAATCACATCGGCTTTTATCGAAATCCGTGAAAATAAAAAAGTTATTCCGCATTGAATGACATTCCTACGGTAAGCATAGGGAGGATTCCCATAGGAACAATGTAAAATCAGTTTGTCACTTAAACTTAATTTCTGCTAAAATCTTGATGATAATAGGTTAATATACCTAAACATAAGCTATATTAGCTGTTTAATCAATTTTAGGATCGAAATCCGTGGCTATTATTTAAGATGAGATTTGTGTCAAAACTGGCAAAATCAAAGATTTTCGTTCTAAACTGCAGAAAATTCTACACTTTTTCTGAAGTCGTTTTGTGTCCCATAGGGAAGCATTGAAAAACATTCTTTGTTCAACAACTCACTTAATTTTCATTATTTCTCTACAAAAATTAGCCAGTTAATGTATCTAACCAAGAATTCATAGAAAACACTTCGATTTTATCGAAATACTTGAAACTAAAAAACATATTCCACATGGTACCGTATTCCCATAGTAAACCATAGGGGTGAATTTTTCTGGAGAAACTCATTTAATTTCGGGTGTTTCTTGAAAAAAAGGGTTGGGTTTACTTCAATCTCGCAGATACAGTGGGAAACACTTCGTTTTTATAGAAATCCTTCACATGAAATAAGTGAATCGACATGGTATTTGTTTCCCATAGTAAAGCATAGGGAGGATTCCCATAGTAAAGCATAGGGGTGAATTGCAATGGAAAAAACTAACTTAATTTCCGTTTTTTCTTTATAAAATGTGGCAAGTTAACTTAATTCTTGTAGATATACTGGGAAACACTTCGTTTTTATCGAAATACTTGAAACTAAAAAAGATACTCCACATGGTACCATATTCCCATAGTAAACCATAGGGGTGAATTTTTCTGGAAAAAACTCATTTAATTTCGGGTCTTTCTTGAAAAAAAGGGGCGGAATTACTTCGTTCACGCAGATAAAGTGGGAAACACTTCGTTTTTATAGAAATCCTTCATATGAAATAAGTGAATCGACATGGTATTTGTTTCCCATAGTAAAGCATAGGGAGGATTCCCATAGTAAAGCATAGGGCTGAATTGCAATGGAAAAAACTAACTTAATTTCCGTTTTTTCTTTACAAAATGTGGCAAGTTAACTTAATTCTTGTAGATATACTGGGAAACACTTCGTTTTTATCGAAATACTTGAAACTAAAAAAGATACTCCACATGGTACCATATTCCCATAGTAAACCATAGGGGTGAATTTTTCTGGAAAAACTCATTTAATTTCGGGTCTTTCTTGAAAAAAATGGGCGGAATTACTTCGTTCACGCAGATACAGTGGGAAACACTTCGTTTTTATTGAAATCCTTCACATGAAATAAGTGAATCGACATGGTATTTTTTCCCATAGTAAAGCATAGGGAGGATTCCCATAGTAAAGCATAGGGGTGAATTGTTCTGGAAAAAACTAACTTAATTTCCGTTCTTTCTTTACAAAATCTGGCAAATTAACTTTATTCTCGTAGATATACTGGGAAACACTTCGTTCTTATCGAAATACTTGAAACTAAAAAAGATATTCCACATGGTACCGTATTCCCATAGTAAAGCAATGGGCTGATTTTTTCTGGAAAAACTAATTTAATTTAGTGTCTTTATTTAAAAAAACTAGCAGGTTTAATTAATTTACGTAGAAATACGTGGAATCACATCGGCTTTTATCGAAATCCGTGAAAATAAAAAAGTTATTCCGCATTGAATGACATTCCTATGGTAAGCATAGGGAGGATTCCCATAGGAACAATGTAAAATCAGTTTGTCACTTAAACTTAATTTCTGCTAAAATCTTGATGATAATAGGTTAATATACCTAAAAATAAGCTATATTAGCTGTTTAATCAATTTTAGGATCGAAATCCGTGGCTATTATTTAAGATGAGATTTGTGTCAAAACTGGCAAAATCAAAGATTTTCGTTCTAAACTGCAGAAAATTCTACACTTTTTCTGAAGTCGTTTTGTGTCCCATAGGGAAGCATTGAAAAACATTCTTTGTTCAACAACTCACTTAATTTTCATTATTTCTCTACAAAAATTAGCCAGTTAATGTATCTAACCAAGAATTCATAGAAAACACTTCGATTTTATCGAAATACTTGAAACTAAAAAACATATTCCACATGGTACCGTATTCCCATAGTAAACCATAGGGGTGAATTTTTCTGGAAAAAACTCATTTAATTTCGGGTCTTTCTTGAAAAAAAGGGTTGGGTTTACTTCAATCTCGCAGATACAGTGGGAAACACTTCGTTTTTATAGAAATCCTTCACATGAAATAAGTGAATCGACATGGTATTTGTTTCCCATAGTAAAGCATAGGGAGGATTCCCATAGTAAAGCATAGGGGTGAATTGCAATGGAAAAAAATAACTTAATTTCCGTTTTTTCTTTATAAAATGTGGCAAGTTAACTTAATTCTTGTAGATATACTGGGAAACACTTCGTTTTTATCGAAATACTTGAAACTAAAAAAGATACTCCACATGGTACCATATTCCCATAGTAAACCATAGGGGTGAATTTTTCTGCAGAAACTCATTTAATTTCGGGTCTTTCTTGAAAAAAAGGGGCGGAATTACTTCGTTCACGCAGATAAAGTGGGAAACACTTCGTTTTTATTGAAATCCTTCACATGAAATAAGTGAATCGACATGGTATTTTTTCCCATAGTAAAGCATAGGGAGGATTCCCATAGTAAAGCATAGGGGTGAATTGTTCTGGAAAAAACTAACTTAATTTCCGTTCTTTCTTTACAAAATCTGGCAAATTAACTTTATTCTCGTAGATATACTTGGAAACACTTCGTTTTTATCGAAATACTTGAAACTAAAAAAGATATTCCACATGGTACCGTATTCCCATAGTAAAGCAATGGGCTGATTTTTTCTGGAAAAACTAATTTAATTTAGTGTCTTTATTTAAAAAAACTAGCAGGTTTAATTAATTTACGTAGAAATACGTGGAATCACATCGGCTTTTATCGAAATCCGTGAAAATAAAAAAGTTATTCCGCATTGAATGACATTCCTATGGTAAGCATAGGGAGGATTCCCATAGGAACAATGTAAAATCAGTTTCTCACTTAAACTTAATTTCTGCTAAAATCTTGATGATAATAGGTTAATATACCTAAAAATAAGCTATATTAGCTGTTTAATCAATTTTAGGATCGAAATCCGTGGCTATTATTTAAGATGAGATTTGTGTCAAAACTGGCAAAATCAAAGATTTTCGTTCTAAACTGCAGAAAATTCTACACTTTTTCTGAAGTCGTTTTGTGTCCCATAGGGAAGCATTGAAAAACATTCTTTGTTCAACAACTCACTTAATTTTCATTATTTCTCTACAAAAATTAGCCAGTTAATGTATCTAACCAAGAATTCATAGAAAACACTTCGATTTTATCGAAATACTTGAAACTAAAAAATATATTCCACATGGTACCGTATTCCCATAGTAAACCATAGGGGTGAATTTTTCTGGAAAAAACTCATTTAATTTCGGGTGTTTCTTGAAAAAAAGGGTTGGGTTTACTTCAATCTCGCAGATACAGTGGGAAACACTTCGTTTTTATAGAAATCCTTCACATGAAATAAGTGAATCGACATGGTATTTGTTTCCCATAGTAAAGCATAGGGAGGATTCCCATAGTAAAGCATAGGGCTGAATTGCAATGGAAAAAACTAACTTAATTTCCGTTTTTTCTTTACAAAATGTGGCAAGTTAACTTAATTCTTGTAGATATACTGGGAAACACTTCGGTTTTATCGAAATACTTGAAACTAAAAAAGATACTCCACATGGTACCATATTCCCATAGTAAACCATAGGGGTGAATTTTTCTGGAAAAACTCATTTAATTTCGGGTCTTTCTTGAAAAAAAGGGGCGGAATTACTTCGTTCACGCAGATACAGTGGGAAACACTTCGTTTTTATTGAAATCCTTCACATGAAATAAGTGAATGGACATGGTATTTTTTCCCATAGTAAAGCATAGGGAGGATTCCCATAGTAAAGCATAGGGGTGAATTGTTCTGGAAAAAACTAACTTAATTTCCGTTCTTTCTTTACAAAATCTGGCAAATTAACTTTATTCTCGTAGATATACTGGGAAACACTTCGTTTTTATCGAAATACTTGAAACTAAAAAACATATTCCACATGGTACCGTATTCCCATAGTAAAGCAATGGGCTGATTTTTTCTGGAAAAACTAATTTAATTTAGTGTCTTTATTTAAAAAAACTAGCAGGTTTAATTAATTTACGTAGAAATACGTGGAATCACATCGGTTTTTATCGAAATCCGTGAAAATAAAAAAGTTATTCCGCATTGAATAACATTCCTATGGTAAGCATAGGGAGGATTCCCATAGGAACAATGTAAAATCAGTTTGTCACTTAAACTTAATTTCTGCTAAAATCTTGATGATAATAGGTTAATATACCTAAAAATAAGCTATATTAGCTGTTTAATCAATTTTAGGATCGAAATCCGTGGCTATTATTTAAGATGAGATTTGTGTCAAAACTGGCAAAATCAAAGATTTTCGTTCTAAACTGCAGAAAATTCTACACTTTTTCTGAAGTCGTTTTGTGTCCCATAGGGAAGCATTGAAAAACATTCTTTGTTCAACAACTCACTTAATTTTCATTATTTCTCTACAAAAATTAGCCAGTTAATGTATCTAACCAAGAATTCATAGAAAACACTTCGATTTTATCGAAATACTTGAAACTAAAAAAACATATTCCACATGGTACCGTATTCCCATAGTAAACCATAGGGGTGAATTTTTCTGGAAAAAACTCATTTAATTTCGGGTCTTTCTTGAAAAAAAGGGTTGGGTTTACTTCAATCTCGCAGATACAGGGGGAAACACTTCGTTTTTATAGAAATCCTTCACATGAAATAAGTGAATCGACATGGTATTTGTTTCCCATAGTAAAGCATAGGGAGGATTCCCATAGTAAAGCATAGGGGTGAATTGCAATGGAAAAAACTAACTTAATTTCCGTTTTTTCTTTATAAAATGTGGCAAGTTAACTTAATTCTTGTAGATATACTGGGAAACACTTCGTTTTTATCGAAATACTTGAAACTAAAAAAGATACTCCACATGGTACCATATTCCCATAGTAAACCATAGGGGTGAATTTTTCTGGAGAAACTCATTTAATTTCGGGTCTTTCTTGAAAAAAAGGGGCGGAATTACTTCGTTCACGCAGATAAAGTGGGAAACACTTCGTTTTTATTGAAATCCTTCACATGAAATAAGTGAATCGACATGGTATTTTTTCCCATAGTAAAGCATAGGGAGGATTCCCATAGTAAAGCATAGGGGTGAATTGTTCTGGAAAAAACTAACTTAATTTCCGTTCTTTCTTTACAAAATCTGGCAAATTAACTTTATTCTCGTAGATATACTTGGAAACACTTCGTTTTTATCGAAATACCTGAAACTAAAAAAGATATTCCACATGGTACCGTATTCCCATAGTAAAGCAATGGGCTGATTTTTTCTGGAAAAACTAATTTAATTTAGTGTCTTTATTTAAAAAAAACTAGCAGGTTTAATTAATTTACGTAGAAATACGTGGAATCACATCGGCTTTTATCGAAATCCGTGAAAATAAAAAAGTTATTCCGCATTGAATGACATTCCTATGGTAAGCATAGGGAGGATTCCCATAGGAACAATGTAAAATCAGTTTCTCACTTAAACTTAATTTCTGCTAAAATCTTGATGATAATAGGTTAATATACCTAAAAATAAGCTATATTAGCTGTTTAATCAATTTTAGGATCGAAATCCGTGGCTATTATTTAAGATGAGATTTGTGTCAAAACTGGCAAAATCAAAGATTTTCGTTCTAAACTGCAGAAAATTCTACACTTTTTCTGAAGTCGTTTTGTGTCCCATAGGGAAGCATTGAAAAACATTCTTTGTTCAACAACTCACTTAATTTTCATTATTTCTCTACAAAATTTAGCCAGTTAATGTATCTAACCAAGAATTCATAGAAAACACTTCGATTTTATCGAAATACTTGAAACTAAAAAACATATTCCACATGGTACCGTATTCCCATAGTAAAGCAATTTTTCTGGAAAAACTCATTTAATTTCGGGTGTTTCTTGAAAAAAAGGGTTGGGTTTACTTCAATCTCGCAGATACAGTGGGAAACACTTCGTTTTTATAGAAATCCTTCACATGAAATAAGTGAATCGACATGGTATTTGTTTCCCATAGTAAAGCATAGGGAGGATTCCCATAGTAAAGCATAGGGGTGAATTGCAATGGAAAAAACTAACTTAATTTCCGTTTTTTCTTTATAAAATGTGGCAAGTTAACTTAATTCTTGTAGATATACTGGGAAACACTTCGTTTTTATCGAAATACTTGAAACTAAAAAAGATACTCCACATGGTACCATATTCCCATAGTAAACCATAGGGGTGAATTTTTCTGGAAAAACTCATTTAATTTCGGGTCTTTCTTGAAAAAAAGGGGCGGAATTACTTCGTTCACGCAGATAAAGTGGGAAACACTTCGTTTTTATTGAAATCCTTCACATGAAATAAGTGAATCGACATGGTATTTTTTCCCATAGTAAAGCATAGGGAGGATTCCCATAGTAAAGCATAGGGGTGAATTGTTCTGGAAAAAACTAACTTAATTTCCGTTCTTTCTTTACAAAATCTGGCAAATTAACTTTATTCTCGTAGATATACTGGGAAACACTTCGTTTTTATCGAAATACTTGAAACTAAAAAAGATATTCCACATGGTACCGTATTCCCATAGTAAAGCAATGGGCTGATTTTTTCTGGAAAAACTAATTTAATTTAGTGTCTTTATTTAAAAAAACTAGCAGGTTTAATTAATTTACGTAGAAATACGTGGAATCACATCGGCTTTTATCGAAATCCGTGAAAATAAAAAAGTTATTCCGCATTGAATGACATTGCTGTGGTAAGCATAGGGAGGATTCCCATAAGAACAATGTAAAATCAGTTTCTCACTTAAACTTAATTTCTGCTAAAATCTTGATGATAATAGGTTAATATACCTAAAAATAAGCTATATTAGCTGTTTAATCAATTTTAGGATCGAAATCCGTGGCTATTATTTAAGATGAGATTTGTGTCAAAACTGGCAAAATCAAAGATTTTCGTTCTAAACTGCAGAAAATTCTACACTTTTTCTGAAGTCGTTTTGTGTCCCATAGGGAAGCATTGAAAAACATTCTTTGTTCAACAACTCACTTAATTTTCATTATTTCTCTACAAAAAATTAGCCAGTTAATGTATCTAACCAAGAATTCATAGAAAACACTTCGATTTTATCGAAATACTTGAAACTAAAAAACATATTCCACATGGTACCGTATTCCCATAGTAAACCATAGGGGTGAATTTTTCTGGAAAAACTCATTTAATTTCGGGTGTTTCTTGAAAAAAAGGGTTGGGTTTACTTCAATCTCGCAGATACAGTGGGAAACACTTCGTTTTTATAGAAATCCTTCACATGAAATAAGTGAATCGACATGGTATTTGTTTCCCATAGTAAAGCATAGGGAGGATTCCCATAGTAAAGCATAGGGGTGAATTGTTCTGGAAAAAACTAACTTAATTTCCGTTCTTTCTTTACAAAATCTGGCAAATTAACTTTATTCTCGTAGATATACTTGGAAACACTTCGTTTTTATCGAAATACTTGAAACTAAAAAAGATATTCCACATGGTACCGTATTCCCATAGTAAAGCAATGGGCTGATTTTTTCTGGAAAAACTAATTTAATTTAGTGTCTTTATTTAAAAAAACTAGCAGGTTTAATTAATTTACGTAGAAATACGTGGAATCACATCGGCTTTTATCGAAATCCGTGAAACTAAAAAAGTTATTCCGCATTGAATGACATTCCTATGGTAAGCATAGGGAGGATTCCCATAGGAACAATGTAAAATCAGTTTCTCACTTAAACTTAATTTCTGCTAAAATATTGATGATAATAGGTTAATATACCTAAATATAAGCTATATTAGCTGTTTAATCAATTTTAGGATCGAAATCCGTGGCTATTATTTAAGATGAGATTTGTGTCAAAACTGGCAAAATCAAAGATTTTCGTTCTAAACTGCAGAAAATTCTACACTTTTTCTGAAGTCGTTTTGTGTCCCATAGGGAAGCATTGAAAAACATTCTTTGTTCAACAACTCACTTAATTTTCATTATTTCTCTACAAAGATTAGCCAGTTAATGTATCTAACCAAGAATTCATAGAAAACACTTCGATTTTATCGTAATACTTGAAACTAAAAAACATATTCCACATGGTACCGTATTCCCATAGTAAACCATAGGGGTGAATTTTTCTGGAAAAAACTCATTTAATTTCGGGTGTTTCTTGAAAAAAAGGGTTGGGTTTACTTCAATCTCGCAGATACAGTGGGAAACACTTCGTTTTTATAGAAATCCTTCACATGAAATAAGTGAATCGACATGGTATTTGTTTCCCATAGTAAAGCATAGGGAGGATTCCCATAGTAAAGCATAGGGCTGAATTGCAATGGAAAAAACTAACTTAATTTCCGTTTTTTCTTTACAAAATGTGGCAAGTTAACTTAATTCTTGTAGATATACTGGGAAACACTTCGGTTTTATCGAAATACTTGAAACTAAAAAAGATACTCCACATGGTACCATATTCCCATAGTAAACCATAGGGGTGAATTTTTCTGGAAAAACTCATTTAATTTCGGGTCTTTCTTGAAAAAAAGGGGCGGAATTACTTCGTTCACGCAGATACAGTGGGAAACACTTCGTTTTTATTGAAATCCTTCACATGAAATAAGTGAATGGACATGGTATTTTTTCCCATAGTAAAGCATAGGGAGGATTCCCATAGTAAAGCATAGGGGTGAATTGTTCTGGAAAAAACTAACTTAATTTCCCTTCTTTCTTTACAAAATCTGGCAAATTAACTTTATTCTCGTAGATATACTGGGAAACACTTCGTTTTTATCGAAATACTTGAAACTAAAAAAGATATTCCACATGGTACCGTATTCCCATAGTAAAGCAATGGGCTGATTTTTTCTGGAAAAACTAATTTAATTTAGTGTCTTTATTTAAAAAAACTAGCAGGTTTAATTAATTTACGTAGAAATACGTGGAATCACATCGGTTTTTATCGAAATCCGTGAAAATAAAAAAGTTATTCCGCATTGAATGATATTGCTATGGTAAGCATAGGGAGGATTCCCATAGGAACAATGTAAAATCAGTTTCTCACTTAAACTTAATTTCTGCTAAAATCTTGATGATAATAGGTTGATATACCTAAAAATAAGCTATATTAGCTGTTTAATCAATTTTAGGATCGAAATCCGTGGCTATTATTTAAGATGAGATTTGTGTCAAAACTGGCAAAATCAAAGATTTTCGTTCTAAACTGCAGAAAATTCTACACTTTTTCTGAAGTCGTTTTGTGTCCCATAGGGAAGCATTGAAAAACATTCTTTGTTCAACAACTCACTTAATTTTCATTATTTCTCTACAAAAATTAGCCAGTTAATGTATCTAACCAAGAATTCATAGAAAACACTTCGATTTTATCGAAATACTTGAAACTAAAAAACATATTCCACATGGTACCGTATTCCCATAGTAAACCATAGGGGTGAATTTTTCTGGAAAAAACTCATTTAATTTCGGGTCTTTCTTGAAAAAAAGGGGCGGAATTACTTCGTTCACGCAGATAAAGTGGGAAACACTTCGTTTTTATAGAAATCCTTCATATGAAATAAGTGAATCGACATGGTATTTGTTTCCCATAGTAAAGCATAGGGAGGATTCCCATAGTAAAGCATAGGGCTGAATTGCAATGGAAAAAACTAACTTAATTTCCGTTTTTTCTTTACAAAATGTGGCAAGTTAACTTAATTCTTGTAGATATACTGGGAAACACTTCGTTTTTATCGAAATACTTGAAACTAAAAAAGATACTCCACATGGTACCATATTCCCATAGTAAACCATAGGGGTGAATTTTTCTGGAAAAACTCATTTAATTTCGGGTCTTTCTTGAAAAAAAGGGGCGGAATTACTTCGTTCACGCAGATACAGTGGGAAACACTTCGTTTTTATTGAAATCCTTCACATGAAATAAGTGAATCGACATGGTATTTTTTCCCATAGTAAAGCATAGGGAGGATTCCCATAGTAAAGCATAGGGGTGAATTGTTCTGGAAAAAACTAACTTAATTTCCGTTCTTTCTTTACAAAATCTGGCAAATTAACTTTATTCTCGTAGATATACTGGGAAACACTTCGTTCTTATCGAAATACTTGAAACTAAAAAAGATATTCCACATGGTACCGTATTCCCATAGTAAAGCAATGGGCTGATTTTTTCTAGAAAAACTAATTTAATTTAGTGTCTTTATTTAAAAAAAACTAGCAGGTTTAATTAATTTACGTAGAAATACGTGGAATCACATCGGCTTTTATCGAAATCCGTGAAAATAAAAAAGTTATTCCGCATTGAATGACATTCCTATGGTAAGCATAGGGAGGATTCCCATAGGAACAATGTAAAATCAGTTTGTCACTTAAACTTAATTTCTGCTAAAATCTTGATGATAATAGGTTAATATACCTAAAAATAAGCTATATTAGCTGTTTAATCAATTTTAGGATCGAAATCCGTGGCTATTATTTAAGATGAGATTTGTGTCAAAACTGGCAAAATCAAAGATTTTCGTTCTAAACTGCAGAAAATTCTACACTTTTTCTGAAGTCGTTTTGTGTCCCATAGGGAAGCATTGAAAAACATTCTTTGTTCAACAACTCACTTAATTTTCATTATTTCTCTACAAAAATTAGCCAGTTAATGTATCTAACCAAGAATTCATAGAAAACACTTCGATTTTATCGAAATACTTGAAACTAAAAAACATATTCCACATGGTACCGTATTCCCATAGTAAACCATAGGGGTGAATTTTTCTGGAAAAAACTCATTTAATTTCGGGTCTTTCTTGAAAAAAAGGGTTGGGTTTACTTCAATCTCGCAGATACAGTGGGAAACACTTCGTTTTTATAGAAATCCTTCACATGAAATAAGTGAATCGACATGGTATTTGTTTCCCATAGTAAAGCATAGGGAGGATTCCCATAGTAAAGCATAGGGGTGAATTGCAATGGAAAAAACTAACTTAATTTCCGTTTTTTCTTTATAAAATGTGGCAAGTTAACTTAATTCTTGTAGATATACTGGGAAACACTTCGCTTTTATCGAAATACTTGAAACTAAAAAAGATACTCCACATGGTACCATATTCCCATAGTAAACCATAGGGGTGAATTTTTCTGGAAAAACTCATTTAATTTCGGGTCTTTCTTGAAAAAAAGGGGCGGAATTACTTCGTTCACGCAGATAAAGTGGGAAACACTTCGTTTTTATTGAAATCCTTCACATGAAATAAGTGAATCGACATGGTATTTTTTCCCATAGTAAAGCATAGGGAGGATTCCCATAGTAAAGCATAGGGGTGAATTGTTCTGGAAAAAACTAACTTAATTTCCGTTCTTTCTTTACAAAATCTGGCAAATTAACTTTATTCTCGTAGATATACTGGGAAACACTTCGTTTTTATCGAAATACTTGAAACTAAAAAAGATATTCCACATGGTACCGTATTCCCATAGTAAAGCAATGGGCTGATTTTTTCTGGAAAAACTAATTTAATTTAGTGTCTTTATTTAAAAAAACTAGCAGGTTTAATTAATTTACGTAGAAATACGTGGAATCACATCGGCTTTTATCGAAATCCGTGAAAATAAAAAAGTTATTCCGCATTGAATGACATTGCTGTGGTAAGCATAGGGAGGATTCCCATAAGAACAATGTAAAATCAGTTTCTCACTTAAACTTAATTTCTGCTAAAATCTTGATGATAATAGGTTAATATACCTAAAAATAAGCTATATTAGCTGTTTAATCAATTTTAGGATCGAAATCCGTGGCTATTATTTAAGATGAGATTTGTGTCAAAACTGGCAAAATCAAAGATTTTCGTTCTAAACTGCAGAAAATTCTACACTTTTTCTGAAGTCGTTTTGTGTCCCATAGGGAAGCATTGAAAAACATTCTTTGTTCAACAACTCACTTAATTTTCATTATTTCTCTACAAAAAATTAGCCAGTTAATGTATCTAACCAAGAATTCATAGAAAACACTTCGATTTTATCGAAATACTTGAAACTAAAAAACATATTCCACATGGTACCGTATTCCCATAGTAAACCATAGGGGTGAATTTTTCTGGAAAAACTCATTTAATTTCGGGTGTTTCTTGAAAAAAAGGGTTGGGTTTACTTCAATCTCGCAGATACAGTGGGAAACACTTCGTTTTTATAGAAATCCTTCACATGAAATAAGTGAATCGACATGGTATTTGTTTCCCATAGTAAAGCATAGGGAGGATTCCCATAGTAAAGCATAGGGGTGAATTGTTCTGGAAAAAACTAACTTAATTTCCGTTCTTTCTTTACAAAATCTGGCAAATTAACTTTATTCTCGTAGATATACTTGGAAACACTTCGTTTTTATCGAAATACTTGAAACTAAAAAAGATATTCCACATGGTACCGTATTCCCATAGTAAAGCAATGGGCTGATTTTTTCTGGAAAAACTAATTTAATTTAGTGTCTTTATTTAAAAAAACTAGCAGGTTTAATTAATTTACGTAGAAATACGTGGAATCACATCGGCTTTTATCGAAATCCGTGAAACTAAAAAAGTTATTCCGCATTGAATGACATTCCTATGGTAAGCATAGGGAGGATTCCCATAGGAACAATGTAAAATCAGTTTCTCACTTAAACTTAATTTCTGCTAAAATATTGATGATAATAGGTTAATATACCTAAATATAAGCTATATTAGCTGTTTAATCAATTTTAGGATCGAAATCCGTGGCTATTATTTAAGATGAGATTTGTGTCAAAACTGGCAAAATCAAAGATTTTCGTTCTAAACTGCAGAAAATTCTACACTTTTTCTGAAGTCGTTTTGTGTCCCATAGGGAAGCATTGAAAAACATTCTTTGTTCAACAACTCACTTAATTTTCATTATTTCTCTACAAAAATTAGCCAGTTAATGTATCTAACCAAGAATTCATAGAAAACACTTCGATTTTATCGAAATACTTGAAACTAAAAAACATATTCCACATGGTACCGTATTCCCATAGTAAACCATAGGGGTGAATTTTTCTGGAAAAAACTCATTTAATTTCGGGTGTTTCTTGAAAAAAAGGGTTGGGTTTACTTCAATCTCGCAGATACAGTGGGAAACACTTCGTTTTTATAGAAATCCTTCACATGAAATAAGTGAATCGACATGGTATTTGTTTCCCATAGTAAAGCATAGGGAGGATTCCCATAGTAAAGCATAGGGCTGAATTGCAATGGAAAAAACTAACTTAATTTCCGTTTTTTCTTTACAAAATGTGGCAAGTTAACTTAATTCTTGTAGATATACTGGGAAACACTTCGGTTTTATCGAAATACTTGAAACTAAAAAAGATACTCCACATGGTACCATATTCCCATAGTAAACCATAGGGGTGAATTTTTCTGGAAAAACTCATTTAATTTCGGGTCTTTCTTGAAAAAAAGGGGCGGAATTACTTCGTTCACGCAGATACAGTGGGAAACACTTCGTTTTTATTGAAATCCTTCACATGAAATAAGTGAATGGACATGGTATTTTTTCCCATAGTAAAGCATAGGGAGGATTCCCATAGTAAAGCATAGGGGTGAATTGTTCTGGAAAAAACTAACTTAATTTCCCTTCTTTCTTTACAAAATCTGGCAAATTAACTTTATTCTCGTAGATATACTGGGAAACACTTCGTTTTTATCGAAATACTTGAAACTAAAAAAGATATTCCACATGGTACCGTATTCCCATAGTAAAGCAATGGGCTGATTTTTTCTGGAAAAACTAATTTAATTTAGTGTCTTTATTTAAAAAAACTAGCAGGTTTAATTAATTTACGTAGAAATACGTGGAATCACATCGGTTTTTATCGAAATCCGTGAAAATAAAAAAGTTATTCCGCATTGAATGATATTGCTATGGTAAGCATAGGGAGGATTCCCATAGGAACAATGTAAAATCAGTTTCTCACTTAAACTTAATTTCTGCTAAAATCTTGATGATAATAGGTTGATATACCTAAAAATAAGCTATATTAGCTGTTTAATCAATTTTAGGATCGAAATCCGTGGCTATTATTTAAGATGAGATTTGTGTCAAAACTGGCAAAATCAAAGATTTTCGTTCTAAACTGCAGAAAATTCTACACTTTTTCTGAAGTCGTTTTGTGTCCCATAGGGAAGCATTGAAAAACATTCTTTGTTCAACAACTCACTTAATTTTCATTATTTCTCTACAAAAATTAGCCAGTTAATGTATCTAACCAAGAATTCATAGAAAACACTTCGATTTTATCGAAATACTTGAAACTAAAAAACATATTCCACATGGTACCGTATTCCCATAGTAAACCATAGGGGTGAATTTTTCTGGAAAAAACTCATTTAATTTCGGGTCTTTCTTGAAAAAAAGGGGCGGAATTACTTCGTTCACGCAGATAAAGTGGGAAACACTTCGTTTTTATAGAAATCCTTCATATGAAATAAGTGAATCGACATGGTATTTGTTTCCCATAGTAAAGCATAGGGAGGATTCCCATAGTAAAGCATAGGGCTGAATTGCAATGGAAAAAACTAACTTAATTTCCGTTTTTTCTTTACAAAATGTGGCAAGTTAACTTAATTCTTGTAGATATACTGGGAAACACTTCGTTTTTATCGAAATACTTGAAACTAAAAAAGATACTCCACATGGTACCATATTCCCATAGTAAACCATAGGGGTGAATTTTTCTGGAAAAACTCATTTAATTTCGGGTCTTTCTTGAAAAAAAGGGGCGGAATTACTTCGTTCACGCAGATACAGTGGGAAACACTTCGTTTTTATTGAAATCCTTCACATGAAATAAGTGAATCGACATGGTATTTTTTCCCATAGTAAAGCATAGGGAGGATTCCCATAGTAAAGCATAGGGGTGAATTGTTCTGGAAAAAACTAACTTAATTTCCGTTCTTTCTTTACAAAATCTGGCAAATTAACTTTATTCTCGTAGATATACTGGGAAACACTTCGTTCTTATCGAAATACTTGAAACTAAAAAAGATATTCCACATGGTACCGTATTCCCATAGTAAAGCAATGGGCTGATTTTTTCTAGAAAAACTAATTTAATTTAGTGTCTTTATTTAAAAAAAACTAGCAGGTTTAATTAATTTACGTAGAAATACGTGGAATCACATCGGCTTTTATCGAAATCCGTGAAAATAAAAAAGTTATTCCGCATTGAATGACATTCCTATGGTAAGCATAGGGAGGATTCCCATAGGAACAATGTAAAATCAGTTTGTCACTTAAACTTAATTTCTGCTAAAATCTTGATGATAATAGGTTAATATACCTAAAAATAAGCTATATTAGCTGTTTAATCAATTTTAGGATCGAAATCCGTGGCTATTATTTAAGATGAGATTTGTGTCAAAACTGGCAAAATCAAAGATTTTCGTTCTAAACTGCAGAAAATTCTACACTTTTTCTGAAGTCGTTTTGTGTCCCATAGGGAAGCATTGAAAAACATTCTTTGTTCAACAACTCACTTAATTTTCATTATTTCTCTACAAAAATTAGCCAGTTAATGTATCTAACCAAGAATTCATAGAAAACACTTCGATTTTATCGAAATACTTGAAACTAAAAAACATATTCCACATGGTACCGTATTCCCATAGTAAACCATAGGGGTGAATTTTTCTGGAAAAAACTCATTTAATTTCGGGTCTTTCTTGAAAAAAAGGGTTGGGTTTACTTCAATCTCGCAGATACAGTGGGAAACACTTCGTTTTTATAGAAATCCTTCACATGAAATAAGTGAATCGACATGGTATTTGTTTCCCATAGTAAAGCATAGGGAGGATTCCCATAGTAAAGCATAGGGGTGAATTGCAATGGAAAAAACTAACTTAATTTCCGTTTTTTCTTTATAAAATGTGGCAAGTTAACTTAATTCTTGTAGATATACTGGGAAACACTTCGTTTTTATCGAAATACTTGAAACTAAAAAAGATACTCCACATGGTACCATATTCCCATAGTAAACCATAGGGGTGAATTTTTCTGGAAAAACTCATTTAATTTCGGGTCTTTCTTGAAAAAAAGGGGCGGAATTACTTCGTTCACGCAGATAAAGTGGGAAACACTTCGTTTTTATTGAAATCCTTCACATGAAATAAGTGAATCGACATGGTATTTTTTCCCATAGTAAAGCATAGGGAGGATTCCCATAGTAAAGCATAGGGGTGAATTGTTCTGGAAAAAACTAACTTAATTTCCGTTCTTTCTTTACAAAATCTGGCAAATTAACTTTATTCTCGTAGATATACTGGGAAACACTTCGTTTTTATCGAAATACTTGAAACTAAAAAAGATATTCCACATGGTACCGTATTCCCATAGTAAAGCAATGGGCTGATTTTTTCTGGAAAAACTAATTTAATTTAGTGTCTTTATTTAAAAAAACTAGCAGGTTTAATTAATTTACGTAGAAATACGTGGAATCACATCGGCTTTTATCGAAATCCGTGAAAATAAAAAAGTTATTCCGCATTGAATGACATTGCTGTGGTAAGCATAGGGAGGATTCCCATAAGAACAATGTAAAATCAGTTTCTCACTTAAACTTAATTTCTGCTAAAATCTTGATGATAATAGGTTAATATACCTAAAAATAAGCTATATTAGCTGTTTAATCAATTTTAGGATCGAAATCCGTGGCTATTATTTAAGATGAGATTTGTGTCAAAACTGGCAAAATCAAAGATTTTCGTTCTAAACTGCAGAAAATTCTACACTTTTTCTGAAGTCGTTTTGTGTCCCATAGGGAAGCATTGAAAAACATTCTTTGTTCAACAACTCACTTAATTTTCATTATTTCTCTACAAAAAATTAGCCAGTTAATGTATCTAACCAAGAATTCATAGAAAACACTTCGATTTTATCGAAATACTTGAAACTAAAAAACATATTCCACATGGTACCGTATTCCCATAGTAAACCATAGGGGTGAATTTTTCTGGAAAAACTCATTTAATTTCGGGTGTTTCTTGAAAAAAAGGGTTGGGTTTACTTCAATCTCGCAGATACAGTGGGAAACACTTCGTTTTTATAGAAATCCTTCACATGAAATAAGTGAATCGACATGGTATTTGTTTCCCATAGTAAAGCATAGGGAGGATTCCCATAGTAAAGCATAGGGGTGAATTGTTCTGGAAAAAACTAACTTAATTTCCGTTCTTTCTTTACAAAATCTGGCAAATTAACTTTATTCTCGTAGATATACTTGGAAACACTTCGTTTTTATCGAAATACTTGAAACTAAAAAAGATATTCCACATGGTACCGTATTCCCATAGTAAAGCAATGGGCTGATTTTTTCTGGAAAAACTAATTTAATTTAGTGTCTTTATTTAAAAAAACTAGCAGGTTTAATTAATTTACGTAGAAATACGTGGAATCACATCGGCTTTTATCGAAATCCGTGAAACTAAAAAAGTTATTCCGCATTGAATGACATTCCTATGGTAAGCATAGGGAGGATTCCCATAGGAACAATGTAAAATCAGTTTCTCACTTAAACTTAATTTCTGCTAAAATATTGATGATAATAGGTTAATATACCTAAATATAAGCTATATTAGCTGTTTAATCAATTTTAGGATCGAAATCCGTGGCTATTATTTAAGATGAGATTTGTGTCAAAACTGGCAAAATCAAAGATTTTCGTTCTAAACTGCAGAAAATTCTACACTTTTTCTGAAGTCGTTTTGTGTCCCATAGGGAAGCATTGAAAAACATTCTTTGTTCAACAACTCACTTAATTTTCATTATTTCTCTACAAAAATTAGCCAGTTAATGTATCTAACCAAGAATTCATAGAAAACACTTCGATTTTATCGAAATACTTGAAACTAAAAAACATATTCCACATGGTACCGTATTCCCATAGTAAACCATAGGGGTGAATTTTTCTGGAAAAAACTCATTTAATTTCGGGTGTTTCTTGAAAAAAAGGGTTGGGTTTACTTCAATCTCGCAGATACAGTGGGAAACACTTCGTTTTTATAGAAATCCTTCACATGAAATAAGTGAATCGACATGGTATTTGTTTCCCATAGTAAAGCATAGGGAGGATTCCCATAGTAAAGCATAGGGCTGAATTGCAATGGAAAAAACTAACTTAATTTCCGTTTTTTCTTTACAAAATGTGGCAAGTTAACTTAATTCTTGTAGATATACTGGGAAACACTTCGGTTTTATCGAAATACTTGAAACTAAAAAAGATACTCCACATGGTACCATATTCCCATAGTAAACCATAGGGGTGAATTTTTCTGGAAAAACTCATTTAATTTCGGGTCTTTCTTGAAAAAAAGGGGCGGAATTACTTCGTTCACGCAGATACAGTGGGAAACACTTCGTTTTTATTGAAATCCTTCACATGAAATAAGTGAATGGAGATGGTATTTTTTCCCATAGTAAAGCATAGGGAGGATTCCCATAGTAAAGCATAGGGGTGAATTGTTCTGGAAAAAACTAACTTAATTTCCCTTCTTTCTTTACAAAATCTGGCAAATTAACTTTATTCTCGTAGATATACTGGGAAACACTTCGTTTTTATCGAAATACTTGAAACTAAAAAAGATATTCCACATGGTACCGTATTCCCATAGTAAAGCAATGGGCTGATTTTTTCTGGAAAAACTAATTTAATTTAGTGTCTTTATTTAAAAAAACTAGCAGGTTTAATTAATTTACGTAGAAATACGTGGAATCACATCGGTTTTTATCGAAATCCGTGAAAATAAAAAAGTTATTCCGCATTGAATGATATTGCTATGGTAAGCATAGGGAGGATTCCCATAGGAACAATGTAAAATCAGTTTCTCACTTAAACTTAATTTCTGCTAAAATCTTGATGATAATAGGTTGATATACCTAAAAATAAGCTATATTAGCTGTTTAATCAATTTTAGGATCGAAATCCGTGGCTATTATTTAAGATGAGATTTGTGTCAAAACTGGCAAAATCAAAGATTTTCGTTCTAAACTGCAGAAAATTCTACACTTTTTCTGAAGTCGTTTTGTGTCCCATAGGGAAGCATTGAAAAACATTCTTTGTTCAACAACTCACTTAATTTTCATTATTTCTCTACAAAAATTAGCCAGTTAATGTATCTAACCAAGAATTCATAGAAAACACTTCGATTTTATCGAAATACTTGAAACTAAAAAACATATTCCACATGGTACCGTATTCCCATAGTAAACCATAGGGGTGAATTTTTCTGGAAAAAACTCATTTAATTTCGGGTCTTTCTTGAAAAAAAGGGGCGGAATTACTTCGTTCACGCAGATAAAGTGGGAAACACTTCGTTTTTATAGAAATCCTTCATATGAAATAAGTGAATCGACATGGTATTTGTTTCCCATAGTAAAGCATAGGGAGGATTCCCATAGTAAAGCATAGGGCTGAATTGCAATGGAAAAAACTAACTTAATTTCCGTTTTTTCTTTACAAAATGTGGCAAGTTAACTTAATTCTTGTAGATATACTGGGAAACACTTCGTTTTTATCGAAATACTTGAAACTAAAAAAGATACTCCACATGGTACCATATTCCCATAGTAAACCATAGGGGTGAATTTTTCTGGAAAAACTCATTTAATTTCGGGTCTTTCTTGAAAAAAAGGGGCGGAATTACTTCGTTCACGCAGATACAGTGGGAAACACTTCGTTTTTATTGAAATCCTTCACATGAAATAAGTGAATCGACATGGTATTTTTTCCCATAGTAAAGCATAGGGAGGATTCCCATAGTAAAGCATAGGGGTGAATTGTTCTGGAAAAAACTAACTTAATTTCCGTTCTTTCTTTACAAAATCTGGCAAATTAACTTTATTCTCGTAGATATACTGGGAAACACTTCGTTCTTATCGAAATACTTGAAACTAAAAAAGATATTCCACATGGTACCGTATTCCCATAGTAAAGCAATGGGCTGATTTTTTCTAGAAAAACTAATTTAATTTAGTGTCTTTATTTAAAAAAAACTAGCAGGTTTAATTAATTTACGTAGAAATACGTGGAATCACATCGGCTTTTATCGAAATCCGTGAAAATAAAAAAGTTATTCCGCATTGAATGACATTCCTATGGTAAGCATAGGGAGGATTCCCATAGGAACAATGTAAAATCAGTTTGTCACTTAAACTTAATTTCTGCTAAAATCTTGATGATAATAGGTTAATATACCTAAAAATAAGCTATATTAGCTGTTTAATCAATTTTAGGATCGAAATCCGTGGCTATTATTTAAGATGAGATTTGTGTCAAAACTGGCAAAATCAAAGATTTTCGTTCTAAACTGCAGAAAATTCTACACTTTTTCTGAAGTCGTTTTGTGTCCCATAGGGAAGCATTGAAAAACATTCTTTGTTCAACAACTCACTTAATTTTCATTATTTCTCTACAAAAATTAGCCAGTTAATGTATCTAACCAAGAATTCATAGAAAACACTTCGATTTTATCGAAATACTTGAAACTAAAAAACATATTCCACATGGTACCGTATTCCCATAGTAAACCATAGGGGTGAATTTTTCTGGAAAAAACTCATTTAATTTCGGGTCTTTCTTGAAAAAAAGGGTTGGGTTTACTTCAATCTCGCAGATACAGTGGGAAACACTTCGTTTTTATAGAAATCCTTCACATGAAATAAGTGAATCGACATGGTATTTGTTTCCCATAGTAAAGCATAGGGAGGATTCCCATAGTAAAGCATAGGGGTGAATTGCAATGGAAAAAACTAACTTAATTTCCGTTTTTTCTTTATAAAATGTGGCAAGTTAACTTAATTCTTGTAGATATACTGGGAAACACTTCGTTTTTATCGAAATACTTGAAACTAAAAAAGATACTCCACATGGTACCATATTCCCATAGTAAACCATAGGGGTGAATTTTTCTGCAGAAACTCATTTAATTTCGGGTCTTTCTTGAAAAAAAGGGGCGGAATTACTTCGTTCACGCAGATAAAGTGGGAAACACTTCGTTTTTATTGAAATCCTTCACATGAAATAAGTGAATCGACATGGTATTTTTTCCCATAGTAAAGCATAGGGAGGATTCCCATAGTAAAGCATAGGGGTGAATTGTTCTGGAAAAAACTAACTTAATTTCCGTTCTTTCTTTACAAAATCTGGCAAATTAACTTTATTCTCGTAGATATACTTGGAAACACTTCGTTTTTATCGAAATACTTGAAACTAAAAAAGATATTCCACATGGTACCGTATTCCCATAGTAAAGCAATGGGCTGATTTTTTCTGGAAAAACTAATTTAATTTAGTGTCTTTATTTAAAAAAACTAGCAGGTTTAATTAATTTACGTAGAAATACGTGGAATCACATCGGCTTTTATCGAAATCCGTGAAAATAAAAAAGTTATTCCGCATTGAATGACATTCCTATGGTAAGCATAGGGAGGATTCCCATAGGAACAATGTAAAATCAGTTTCTCACTTAAACTTAATTTCTGCTAAAATCTTGATGATAATAGGTTAATATACCTAAAAATAAGCTATATTAGCTGTTTAATCAATTTTAGGATCGAAATCCGTGGCTATTATTTAAGATGAGATTTGTGTCAAAACTGGCAAAATCAAAGATTTTCGTTCTAAACTGCAGAAAATTCTACACTTTTTCTGAAGTCGTTTTGTGTCCCATAGGGAAGCATTGAAAAACATTCTTTGTTCAACAACTCACTTAATTTTCATTATTTCTCTACAAAAATTAGCCAGTTAATGTATCTAACCAAGAATTCATAGAAAACACTTCGATTTTATCGAAATACTTGAAACTAAAAAACATATTCCACATGGTACCGTATTCCCATAGTAAACCATAGGGGTGAATTTTTCTGGAAAAACTCATTTAATTTCGGGTGTTTCTTGAAAAAAAGGGTTGGGTTTACTTCAATCTCGCAGATACAGTGGGAAACACTTCGTTTTTATAGAAATCCTTCATATGAAATAAGTGAATCGACATGGTATTTGTTTCCCATAGTAAAGCATAGGGAGGATTCCCATAGTAAAGCATAGGGGTGAATTGTTCTGGAAAAAACTAACTTAATTTCCGTTCTTTCTTTACAAAATCTGGCAAATTAACTTTATTCTCGTAGATATACTTGGAAACACTTCGTTTTTATCGAAATACTTGAAACTAAAAAAGATATTCCACATGGTACCGTATTCCCATAGTAAAGCAATGGGCTGATTTTTTCTGGAAAAACTAATTTAATTTAGTGTCTTTATTTAAAAAATCTAGCAGGTTTAATTAATTTACGTAGAAATACGTGGAATCACATCGGCTTTTATCGAAATCCGTGAAAATAAAAAAGTTATTCCGCATTGAATGACATTCCTATGGTAAGCATAGGGAGGATTCCCATAGGAACAATGTAAAATCAGTTTCTCACTTAAACTTAATTTCTGCTAAAATCTTGATGATAATAGGTTGATATACCTAAAAATAAGCTATATTAGCTGTTTAATCAATTTTAGGATCGAAATCCGTGGCTATTATTTAAGATGAGATTTGTGTCAAAACTGGCAAAATCAAAGATTTTCGTTCTAAACTGCAGAAAATTCTACACTTTTTCTGAAGTCGTTTTGTGTCCCATAGGGAAGCATTGAAAAACATTCTTTGTTCAACAACTCACTTAATTTTCATTATTTCTCTACAAAAATTAGCCAGTTAATGTATCTAACCAAGAATTCATAGAAAACACTTCGATTTTATCGAAATACTTGAAACTAAAAAACATATTCCACATGGTACCGTATTCCCATAGTAAACCATAGGGGTGAATTTTTCTGGAAAAAACTCATTTAATTTCGGGTCTTTCTTGAAAAAAAGGGTTGGGTTTACTTCAATCTCGCAGATACAGTGGGAAACACTTCGTTTTTATAGAAATCCTTCACATGAAATAAGTGAATCGACATGGTATTTGTTTCCCATAGTAAAGCATAGGGAGGATTCCCATAGTAAAGCATAGGGGTGAATTGCAATGGAAAAAACTAACTTAATTTCCGTTTTTTCTTTATAAAATGTGGCAAGTTAACTTATTTCTTGTAGATATACTGGGAAACACTTCGTTTTTATCGAAATACTTGAAACTAAAAAAGATACTCCACATGGTACCATATTCCCATAGTAAACCATAGGGGTGAATTTTTCTGGAAAAAACTCATTTAATTTCGGGTCTTTCTTGAAAAAAAGGGTTGGGTTTACTTCAATCTCGCAGATACAGTGGGAAACACTTCGTTTTTATAGAAATCCTTCACATGAAATAAGTGAATCGACATGGTATTTGTTTCCCATAGTAAAGCATAGGGAGGATTCCCATAGTAAAGCATAGGGGTGAATTGCAATGGAAAAAACTAACTTAATTTCCGTTTTTTCTTTATAAAATGTGGCAAGTTAACTTAATTCTTGTAGATATACTGGGAAACACTTCGTTTTTATCGAAATACTTGAAACTAAAAAAGATACTCCACATGGTACCATATTCCCATAGTAAACCATAGGGGTGAATTTTTCTGCAGAAACTCATTTAATTTCGGGTCTTTCTTGAAAAAAAGGGGCGGAATTACTTCGTTCACGCAGATAAAGTGGGAAACACTTCGTTTTTATTGAAATCCTTCACATGAAATAAGTGAATCGACATGGTATTTTTTCCCATAGTAAAGCATAGGGAGGATTCCCATAGTAAAGCATAGGGGTGAATTGTTCTGGAAAAAACTAACTTAATTTCCGTTCTTTCTTTACAAAATCTGGCAAATTAACTTTATTCTCGTAGATATACTTGGAAACACTTCGTTTTTATCGAAATACTTGAAACTAAAAAAGATATTCCACATGGTACCGTATTCCCATAGTAAAGCAATGGGCTGATTTTTTCTGGAAAAACTAATTTAATTTAGTGTCTTTATTTAAAAAAAACTAGCAGGTTTAATTAATTTACGTAGAAATACGTGGAATCACATCGGCTTTTATCGAAATCCGTGAAAATAAAAAAGTTATTCCGCATTGAATGACATTCCTATGGTAAGCATAGGGAGGATTCCCATAGGAACAATGTAAAATCAGTTTCTCACTTAAACTTAATTTCTGCTAAAATATTGATGATAATAGGTTAATATACCTAAAAATAAGCTATATTAGCTGTTTAATCAATTTTAGGATCGAAATCCGTGGCTATTATTTAAGATGAGATTTGTGTCAAAACTGGCAAAATCAAAGATTTTCGTTCTAAACTGCAGAAAATTCTACACTTTTTCTGAAGTCGTTTTGTGTCCCATAGGGAAGCATTGAAAAACATTCTTTGTTCAACAACTCACTTAATTTTCATTATTTCTCTACAAAAATTAGCCAGTTAATGTATCTAACCAAGAATTCATAGAAAACACTTCGATTTTATCGAAATACTTGAAACTAAAAAACATATTCCACATGGTACCGTATTCCCATAGTAAACCATAGGGGTGAATTTTTCTGGAAAAAACTCATTTAATTTCGGGTGTTTCTTGAAAAAAAGGGTTGGGTTTACTTCAATCTCGCAGATACAGTGGGAAACACTTCGTTTTTATAGAAATCCTTCACATGAAATAAGTGAATCGACATGGTATTTGTTTCCCATAGTAAAGCATAGGGAGGATTCCCATAGTAAAGCATAGGGCTGAATTGCAATGGAAAAAACTAACTTAATTTCCGTTTTTTCTTTACAAAATGTGGCAAGTTAACTTAATTCTTGTAGATATACTGGGAAACACTTCGGTTTTATCGAAATACTTGAAACTAAAAAAGATACTCCACATGGTACCATATTCCCATAGTAAACCATAGGGGTGAATTTTTCTGGAAAAACTCATTTAATTTCGGGTCTTTCTTGAAAAAAAGGGGCGGAATTACTTCGTTCACGCAGATACAGTGGGAAACACTTCGTTTTTATTGAAATCCTTCACATGAAATAAGTGAATGGACATGGTATTTTTTCCCATAGTAAAGCATAGGGAGGATTCCCATAGTAAAGCATAGGGGTGAATTGTTCTGGAAAAAACTAACTTAATTTCCGTTCTTTCTTTACAAAATCTGGCAAATTAACTTTATTCTCGTAGATATACTGGGAAACACTTCGTTTTTATCGAAATACTTGAAACTAAAAAACATATTCCACATGGTACCGTATTCCCATAGTAAAGCAATGGGCTGATTTTTTCTGGAAAAACTAATTTAATTTAGTGTCTTTATTTAAAAAAACTAGCAGGTTTAATTAATTTACGTAGAAATACGTGGAATCACATCGGTTTTTATCGAAATCCGTGAAAATAAAAAAGTTATTCCGCATTGAATGACATTCCTATGGTAAGCATAGGGAGGATTCCCATAGGAACAATGTAAAATCAGTTTGTCACTTAAACTTAATTTCTGCTAAAATCTTGATGATAATAGGTTAATATACCTAAAAATAAGCTATATTAGCTGTTTAATCAATTTTAGGATCGAAATCCGTGGCTATTATTTAAGATGAGATTTGTGTCAAAACTGGCAAAATCAAAGATTTTCGTTCTAAACTGCAGAAAATTCTACACTTTTTCTGAAGTCGTTTTGTGTCCCATAGGGAAGCATTGAAAAACATTCTTTGTTCAACAACTCACTTAATTTTCATTATTTCTCTACAAAAATTAGCCAGTTAATGTATCTAACCAAGCATTCATAGAAAACACTTCGATTTTATCGAAATACTTGAAACTAAAAAACATATTCCACATGGTACCGTATTCCCATAGTAAACCATAGGGGTGAATTTTTCTGGAAAAAACTCATTTAATTTCGGGTCTTTCTTGAAAAAAAGGGTTGGGTTTACTTCAATCTCGCAGATACAGTGGGAAACACTTCGTTTTTATAGAAATCCTTCACATGAAATAAGTGAATCGACATGGTATTTGTTTCCCATAGTAAAGCATAGGGAGGATTCCCATAGTAAAGCATAGGGGTCAATTGCAATGGAAAAAACTAACTTAATTTCCGTTTTTTCTTTATAAAATGTGGCAAGTTAACTTAATTCTTGTAGATATACTGGGAAACACTTCGTTTTTATCGAAATACTTGAAACTAAAAAAGATACTCCACATGGTACCATATTCCCATAGTAAACCATAGGGGTGAATTTTTCTGCAGAAACTCATTTAATTTCGGGTCTTTCTTGAAAAAAAGGGGCGGAATTACTTCGTTCACGCAGATAAAGTGGGAAACACTTCGTTTTTATTGAAATCCTTCACATGAAATAAGTGAATCGACATTGTATTTTTTCCCATAGTAAAGCATAGGGAGGATTCCCATAGTAAAGCATAGGGGTGAATTGTTCTGGAAAAAACTAACTTAATTTCCGTTCTTTCTTTACAAAATCTGGCAAATTAACTTTATTCTCGTAGATATACTTGGAAACACTTCGTTTTTATCGAAATACTTGAAACTAAAAAAGATATTCCACATGGTACCGTATTCCCATAGTAAAGCAATGGGCTGATTTTTTCTGGAAAAACTAATTTAATTTAGTGTCTTTATTTAAAAAAACTAGCAGGTTTAATTAATTTACGTAGAAATACGTGGAATCACATCGGCTTTTATCGAAATCCGTGAAAATAAAAAAGTTATTCCGCATTGAATGACATTCCTATGGTAAGCATAGGGAGGATTCCCATAGGAACAATGTAAAATCAGTTTCTCACTTAAACTTAATTTCTGCTAAAATCTTGATGATAATAGGTTAATATACCTAAAAATAAGCTATATTAGCTGTTTAATCAATTTTAGGATCGAAATCCGTGGCTATTATTTAAGATGAGATTTGTGTCAAAACTGGCAAAATCAAAGATTTTCGTTCTAAACTGCAGAAAATTCTACACTTTTTCTGAAGTCGTTTTGTGTCCCATAGGGAAGCATTGAAAAACATTCTTTGTTCAACAACTCACTTAATTTTCATTATTTCTCTACAAAAATTAGCCAGTTAATGTATCTAACCAAGAATTCATAGAAAACACTTCGATTTTATCGAAATACTTGAAACTAAAAAACATATTCCACATGGTACCGTATTCCCATAGTAAAGCAATTTTTCTGGAAAAACTCATTTAATTTCGGGTGTTTCTTGAAAAAAAGGGTTGGGTTTACTTCAATCTCGCAGATACAGTGGGAAACACTTCGTTTTTATAGAAATCCTTCACATGAAATAAGTGAATCGACATGGTATTTGTTTCCCATAGTAAAGCATAGGGAGGATTCCCATAGTAAAGCATAGGGGTGAATTGCAATGGAAAAAACTAACTTAATTTCCGTTTTTTCTTTATAAAATGTGGCAAGTTAACTTAATTCTTGTAGATATACTGGGAAACACTTCGTTTTTATCGAAATACTTGAAACTAAAAAAGATACTCCACATGGTACCATATTCCCATAGTAAACCATAGGGGTGAATTTTTCTGGAAAAACTCATTTAATTTCGGGTCTTTCTTGAAAAAAAGGGGCGCAATTACTTCGTTCACGCAGATAAAGTGGGAAACACTTCGTTTTTATTGAAATCCTTCACATGAAATAAGTGAATCGACATGGTATTTTTTCCCATAGTAAAGCATAGGGAGGATTCCCATAGTAAAGCATAGGGGTGAATTGTTCTGGAAAAAACTAACTTAATTTCCGTTCTTTCTTTACAAAATCTGGCAAATTAACTTTATTCTCGTAGATATACTGGGAAACACTTCGTTTTTATCGAAATACTTGAAACTAAAAAAGATATTCCACATGGTACCGTATTCCCATAGTAAAGCAATGGGCTGATTTTTTCTGGAAAAACTAATTTAATTTAGTGTCTTTATTTAAAAAAACTAGCAGGTTTAATTAATTTACGTAGAAATACGTGGAATCACATCGGCTTTTATCGAAATCCGTGAAAATAAAAAAGTTATTCCGCATTGAATGACATTGCTGTGGTAAGCATAGGGAGGATTCCCATAAGAACAATGTAAAATCAGTTTCTCACTTAAACTTAATTTCTGCTAAAATCTTGATGATAATAGGTTAATATACCTAAAAATAAGCTATATTAGCTGTTTAATCAATTTTAGGATCGAAATCCGTGGCTATTATTTAAGATGAGATTTGTGTCAAAACTGGCAAAATCAAAGATTTTCGTTCTAAACTGCAGAAAATTCTACACTTTTTCTGAAGTCGTTTTGTGTCCCATAGGGAAGCATTGAAAAACATTCTTTGTTCAACAACTCACTTAATTTTCATTATTTCTCTACAAAAAATTAGCCAGTTAATGTATCTAACCAAGAATTCATAGAAAACACTTCGATTTTATCGAAATACTTGAAACTAAAAAACATATTCCACATGGTACCGTATTCCCATAGTAAACCATAGGGGTGAATTTTTCTGGAAAAACTCATTTAATTTCGGGTGTTTCTTGAAAAAAAGGGTTGGGTTTACTTCAATCTCGCAGATACAGTGGGAAACACTTCGTTTTTATAGAAATCCTTCACATGAAATAAGTGAATCGACATGGTATTTGTTTCCCATAGTAAAGCATAGGGAGGATTCCCATAGTAAAGCATAGGGGTGAATTGTTCTGGAAAAAACTAACTTAATTTCCGTTCTTTCTTTACAAAATCTGGCAAATTAACTTTATTCTCGTAGATATACTTGGAAACACTTCGTTTTTATCGAAATACTTGAAACTAAAAAAGATATTCCACATGGTACCGTATTCCCATAGTAAAGCAATGGGCTGATTTTTTCTGGAAAAACTAATTTAATTTAGTGTCTTTATTTAAAAAAACTAGCAGGTTTAATTAATTTACGTAGAAATACGTGGAATCACATCGGCTTTTATCGAAATCCGTGAAACTAAAAAAGTTATTCCGCATTGAATGACATTCCTATAGTAAGCATAGGGAGGATTCCCATAGGAACAATGTAAAATCAGTTTCTCACTTAAACTTAATTTCTGCTAAAATATTGATGATAATAGGTTAATATACCTAAATATAAGCTATATTAGCTGTTTAATCAATTTTAGGATCGAAATCCGTGGCTATTATTTAAGATGAGATTTGTGTCAAAACTGGCAAAATCAAAGATTTTCGTTCTAAACTGCAGAAAATTCTACACTTTTTCTGAAGTCGTTTTGTGTCCCATAGGGAAGCATTGAAAAACATTCTTTGTTCAACAACTCACTTAATTTTCATTATTTCTCTACAAAAATTAGCCACTTAATGTATCTAACCAAGAATTCATAGAAAACACTTCGATTTTATCGAAATACTTGAAACTAAAAAACATATTCCACATGGTACCGTATTCCCATAGTAAACCATAGGGGTGAATTTTTCTGGAAAAAACTCATTTAATTTCGGGTGTTTCTTGAAAAAAAGGGTTGGGTTTACTTCAATCTCGCAGATACAGTGGGAAACACTTCGTTTTTATAGAAATCCTTCACATGAAATAAGTGAATCGACATGGTATTTGTTTCCCATAGTAAAGCATAGGGAGGATTCCCATAGTAAAGCATAGGGGTCAATTGCAATGGAAAAAACTAACTTAATTTCCGTTTTTTCTTTATAAAATGTGGCAAGTTAACTTAATTCTTGTAGATATACTGGGAAACACTTCGTTTTTATCGAAATACTTGAAACTAAAAAAGATACTCCACATGGTACCATATTCCCATAGTAAACCATAGGGGTGAATTTTTCTGCAGAAACTCATTTAATTTCGGGTCTTTCTTGAAAAAAAGGGGCGGAATTACTTCGTTCACGCAGATAAAGTGGGAAACACTTCGTTTTTATTGAAATCCTTCACATGAAATAAGTGAATCGACATTGTATTTTTTCCCATAGTAAAGCATAGGGAGGATTCCCATAGTAAAGCATAGGGGTGAATTGTTCTGGAAAAAACTAACTTAATTTCCGTTCTTTCTTTACAAAATCTGGCAAATTAACTTTATTCTCGTAGATATACTTGGAAACACTTCGTTTTTATCGAAATACTTGAAACTAAAAAAGATATTCCACATGGTACCGTATTCCCATAGTAAAGCAATGGGCTGATTTTTTCTGGAAAAACTAATTTAATTTAGTGTCTTTATTTAAAAAAACTAGCAGGTTTAATTAATTTACGTAGAAATACGTGGAATCACATCGGCTTTTATCGAAATCCGTGAAAATAAAAAAGTTATTCCGCATTGAATGACATTCCTATGGTAAGCATAGGGAGGATTCCCATAGGAACAATGTAAAATCAGTTTCTCACTTAAACTTAATTTCTGCTAAAATCTTGATGATAATAGGTTAATATACCTAAAAATAAGCTATATTAGCTGTTTAATCAATTTTAGGATCGAAATCCGTGGCTATTATTTAAGATGAGATTTGTGTCAAAACTGGCAAAATCAAAGATTTTCGTTCTAAACTGCAGAAAATTCTACACTTTTTCTGAAGTCGTTTTGTGTCCCATAGGGAAGCATTGAAAAACATTCTTTGTTCAACAACTCACTTAATTTTCATTATTTCTCTACAAAAATTAGCCAGTTAATGTATCTAACCAAGAATTCATAGAAAACACTTCGATTTTATCGAAATACTTGAAACTAAAAAACATATTCCACATGGTACCGTATTCCCATAGTAAAGCAATTTTTCTGGAAAAACTCATTTAATTTCGGGTGTTTCTTGAAAAAAAGGGTTGGGTTTACTTCAATCTCGCAGATACAGTGGGAAACACTTCGTTTTTATAGAAATCCTTCACATGAAATAAGTGAATCGACATGGTATTTGTTTCCCATAGTAAAGCATAGGGAGGATTCCCATAGTAAAGCATAGGGGTGAATTGCAATGGAAAAAACTAACTTAATTTCCGTTTTTTCTTTATAAAATGTGGCAAGTTAACTTAATTCTTGTAGATATACTGGGAAACACTTCGTTTTTATCGAAATACTTGAAACTAAAAAAGATACTCCACATGGTACCATATTCCCATAGTAAACCATAGGGGTGAATTTTTCTGGAAAAACTCATTTAATTTCGGGTCTTTCTTGAAAAAAAGGGGCGGAATTACTTCGTTCACGCAGATAAAGTGGGAAACACTTCGTTTTTATTGAAATCCTTCACATGAAATAAGTGAATCGACATGGTATTTTTTCCCATAGTAAAGCATAGGGAGGATTCCCATAGTAAAGCATAGGGGTGAATTGTTCTGGAAAAAACTAACTTAATTTCCGTTCTTTCTTTACAAAATCTGGCAAATTAACTTTATTCTCGTAGATATACTGGGAAACACTTCGTTTTTATCGAAATACTTGAAACTAAAAAAGATATTCCACATGGTACCGTATTCCCATAGTAAAGCAATGGGCTGATTTTTTCTGGAAAAACTAATTTAATTTAGTGTCTTTATTTAAAAAAACTAGCAGGTTTAATTAATTTACGTAGAAATACGTGGAATCACATCGGCTTTTATCGAAATCCGTGAAAATAAAAAAGTTATTCCGCATTGAATGACATTGCTGTGGTAAGCATAGGGAGGATTCCCATAAGAACAATGTAAAATCAGTTTCTCACTTAAACTTAATTTCTGCTAAAATCTTGATGATAATAGGTTAATATACCTAAAAATAAGCTATATTAGCTGTTTAATCAATTTTAGGATCGAAATCCGTGGCTATTATTTAAGATGAGATTTGTGTCAAAACTGGCAAAATCAAAGATTTTCGTTCTAAACTGCAGAAAATTCTACACTTTTTCTGAAGTCGTTTTGTGTCCCATAGGGAAGCATTGAAAAACATTCTTTGTTCAACAACTCACTTAATTTTCATTATTTCTCTACAAAAAATTAGCCAGTTAATGTATCTAACCAAGAATTCATAGAAAACACTTCGATTTTATCGAAATACTTGAAACTAAAAAACATATTCCACATGGTACCGTATTCCCATAGTAAACCATAGGGGTGAATTTTTCTGGAAAAACTCATTTAATTTCGGGTGTTTCTTGAAAAAAAGGGTTGGGTTTACTTCAATCTCGCAGATACAGTGGGAAACACTTCGTTTTTATAGAAATCCTTCACATGAAATAAGTGAATCGACATGGTATTTGTTTCCCATAGTAAAGCATAGGGAGGATTCCCATAGTAAAGCATAGGGGTGAATTGTTCTGGAAAAAACTAACTTAATTTCCGTTCTTTCTTTACAAAATCTGGCAAATTAACTTTATTCTCGTAGATATACTTGGAAACACTTCGTTTTTATCGAAATACTTGAAACTAAAAAAGATATTCCACATGGTACCGTATTCCCATAGTAAAGCAATGGGCTGATTTTTTCTGGAAAAACTAATTTAATTTAGTGTCTTTATTTAAAAAAACTAGCAGGTTTAATTAATTTACGTAGAAATACGTGGAATCACATCGGCTTTTATCGAAATCCGTGAAACTAAAAAAGTTATTCCGCATTGAATGACATTCCTATGGTAAGCATAGGGAGGATTCCCATAGGAACAATGTAAAATCAGTTTCTCACTTAAACTTAATTTCTGCTAAAATATTGATGATAATAGGTTAATATACCTAAATATAAGCTATATTAGCTGTTTAATCAATTTTAGGATCGAAATCCGTGGCTATTATTTAAGATGAGATTTGTGTCAAAACTGGCAAAATCAAAGATTTTCGTTCTAAACTGCAGAAAATTCTACACTTTTTCTGAAGTCGTTTTGTGTCCCATAGGGAAGCATTGAAAAACATTCTTTGTTCAACAACTCACTTAATTTTCATTATTTCTCTACAAAAATTAGCCACTTAATGTATCTAACCAAGAATTCATAGAAAACACTTCGATTTTATCGAAATACTTGAAACTAAAAAACATATTCCACATGGTACCGTATTCCCATAGTAAACCATAGGGGTGAATTTTTCTGGAAAAAACTCATTTAATTTCGGGTGTTTCTTGAAAAAAAGGGTTGGGTTTACTTCAATCTCGCAGATACAGTGGGAAACACTTCGTTTTTATAGAAATCCTTCACATGAAATAAGTGAATCGACATGGTATTTGTTTCCCATAGTAAAGCATAGGGAGGATTCCCATAGTAAAGCATAGGGCTGAATTGCAATGGAAAAAACTAACTTAATTTCCGTTTTTTCTTTACAAAATGTGGCAAGTTAACTTAATTCTTGTAGATATACTGGGAAACACTTCGGTTTTATCGAAATACTTGAAACTAAAAAAGATACTCCACATGGTACCATATTCCCATAGTAAACCATAGGGGTGAATTTTTCTGGAAAAACTCATTTAATTTCGGGTCTTTCTTGAAAAAAAGGGGCGGAATTACTTCGTTCACGCAGATACAGTGGGAAACACTTCGTTTTTATTGAAATCCTTCACATGAAATAAGTGAATGGACATGGTATTTTTTCCCATAGTAAAGCATAGGGAGGATTCCCATAGTAAAGCATAGGGGTGAATTGTTCTGGAAAAAACTAACTTAATTTCCCTTCTTTCTTTACAAAATCTGGCAAATTAACTTTATTCTCGTAGATATACTGGGAAACACTTCGTTTTTATCGAAATACTTGAAACTAAAAAAGATATTCCACATGGTACCGTATTCCCATAGTAAAGCAATGGGCTGATTTTTTCTGGAAAAACTAATTTAATTTAGTGTCTTTATTTAAAAAAACTAGCAGGTTTAATTAATTTACGTAGAAATACGTGGAATCACATCGGTTTTTATCGAAATCCGTGAAAATAAAAAAGTTATTCCGCATTGAATGATATTGCTATGGTAAGCATAGGGAGGATTCCCATAGGAACAATGTAAAATCAGTTTCTCACTTAAACTTAATTTCTGCTAAAATCTTGATGATAATAGGTTGATATACCTAAAAATAAGCTATATTAGCTGTTTAATCAATTTTAGGATCGAAATCCGTGGCTATTATTTAAGATGAGATTTGTGTCAAAACTGGCAAAATCAAAGATTTTCGTTCTAAACTGCAGAAAATTCTACACTTTTTCTGAAGTCGTTTTGTGTCCCATAGGGAAGCATTGAAAAACATTCTTTGTTCAACAACTCACTTAATTTTCATTATTTCTCTACAAAAATTAGCCAGTTAATGTATCTAACCAAGAATTCATAGAAAACACTTCGATTTTATCGAAATACTTGAAACTAAAAAACATATTCCACATGGTACCGTATTCCCATAGTAAACCATAGGGGTGAATTTTTCTGGAAAAAACTCATTTAATTTCGGGTCTTTCTTGAAAAAAAGGGGCGGAATTACTTCGTTCACGCAGATAAAGTGGGAAACACTTCGTTTTTATAGAAATCCTTCATATGAAATAAGTGAATCGACATGGTATTTGTTTCCCATAGTAAAGCATAGGGAGGATTCCCATAGTAAAGCATAGGGCTGAATTGCAATGGAAAAAACTAACTTAATTTCCGTTTTTTCTTTACAAAATGTGGCAAGTTAACTTAATTCTTGTAGATATACTGGGAAACACTTCGTTTTTATCGAAATACTTGAAACTAAAAAAGATACTCCACATGGTACCATATTCCCATAGTAAACCATAGGGGTGAATTTTTCTGGAAAAACTCATTTAATTTCGGGTCTTTCTTGAAAAAAAGGGGCGGAATTACTTCGTTCACGCAGATACAGTGGGAAACACTTCGTTTTTATTGAAATCCTTCACATGAAATAAGTGAATCGACATGGTATTTTTTCCCATAGTAAAGCATAGGGAGGATTCCCATAGTAAAGCATAGGGGTGAATTGTTCTGGAAAAAACTAACTTAATTTCCGTTCTTTCTTTACAAAATCTGGCAAATTAACTTTATTCTCGTAGATATACTGGGAAACACTTCGTTCTTATCGAAATACTTGAAACTAAAAAAGATATTCCACATGGTACCGTATTCCCATAGTAAAGCAATGGGCTGATTTTTTCTGGAAAAACTAATTTAATTTAGTGTCTTTATTTAAAAAAAACTAGCAGGTTTAATTAATTTACGTAGAAATACGTGGAATCACATCGGCGTTTATCGAAATCCGTGAAAATAAAAAAGTTATTCCGCATTGAATGACATTCCTATGGTAAGCATAGGGAGGATTCCCATAGGAACAATGTAAAATCAGTTTGTCACTTAAACTTAATTTCTGCTAAAATCTTGATGATAATAGGTTAATATACCTAAAAATAAGCTATATTAGCTGTTTAATCAATTTTAGGATCGAAATCCGTGGCTATTATTTAAGATGAGATTTGTGTCAAAACTGGCAAAATCAAAGATTTTCGTTCTAAACTGCAGAAAATTCTACACTTTTTCTGAAGTCGTTTTGTGTCCCATAGGGAAGCATTGAAAAACATTCTTTGTTCAACAACTCACTTAATTTTCATTATTTCTCTACAAAAATTAGCCAGTTAATGTATCTAACCAAGAATTCATAGAAAACACTTCGATTTTATCGAAATACTTGAAACTAAAAAACATATTCCACATGGTACCGTATTCCCATAGTAAACCATAGGGGTGAATTTTTCTGGAAAAAACTCATTTAATTTCGGGTCTTTCTTGAAAAAAAGGGTTGGGTTTACTTCAATCTCGCAGATACAGTGGGAAACACTTCGTTTTTATAGAAATCCTTCACATGAAATAAGTGAATCGACATGGTATTTGTTTCCCATAGTAAAGCATAGGGAGGATTCCCATAGTAAAGCATAGGGGTGAATTGCAATGGAAAAAACTAACTTAATTTCCGTTTTTTCTTTATAAAATGTGGCAAGTTAACTTAATTCTTGTAGATATACTGGGAAACACTTCGTTTTTATCGAAATACTTGAAACTAAAAAAGATACTCCACATGGTACCATATTCCCATAGTAAACCATAGGGGTGAATTTTTCTGCAGAAACTCATTTAATTTCGGGTCTTTCTTGAAAAAAAGGGGCGGAATTACTTCGTTCACGCAGATAAAGTGGGAAACACTTCGTTTTTATTGAAATCCTTCACATGAAATAAGTGAATCGACATGGTATTTTTTCCCATAGTAAAGCATAGGGAGGATTCCCATAGTAAAGCATAGGGGTGAATTGTTCTGGAAAAAACTAACTTAATTTCCGTTCTTTCTTTACAAAATCTGGCAAATTAACTTTATTCTCGTAGATATACTTGGAAACACTTCGTTTTTATCGAAATACTTGAAACTAAAAAAGATATTCCACATGGTACCGTATTCCCATAGTAAAGCAATGGGCTGATTTTTTCTGGAAAAACTAATTTAATTTAGTGTCTTTATTTAAAAAAACTAGCAGGTTTAATTAATTTACGTAGAAATACGTGGAATCACATCGGCTTTTATCGAAATCCGTGAAAATAAAAAAGTTATTCCGCATTGAATGACATTCCTATGGTAAGCATAGGGAGGATTCCCATAGGAACAATGTAAAATCAGTTTCTCACTTAAACTTAATTTCTGCTAAAATCTTGATGATAATAGGTTAATATACCTAAAAATAAGCTATATTAGCTGTTTAATCAATTTTAGGATCGAAATCCGTGGCTATTATTTAAGATGAGATTTGTGTCAAAACTGGCAAAATCAAAGATTTTCGTTCTAAACTGCAGAAAATTCTACACTTTTTCTGAAGTCGTTTTGTGTCCCATAGGGAAGCATTGAAAAACATTCTTTGTTCAACAACTCACTTAATTTTCATTATTTCTCTACAAAAATTAGCCAGTTAATGTATCTAACCAAGAATTCATAGAAAACACTTCGATTTTATCGAAATACTTGAAACTAAAAAACATATTCCACATGGTACCGTATTCCCATAGTAAACCATAGGGGTGAATTTTTCTGGAAAAACTCATTTAATTTCGGGTGTTTCTTGAAAAAAAGGGTTGGGTTTACTTCAATCTCGCAGATACAGTGGGAAACACTTCGTTTTTATAGAAATCCTTCATATGAAATAAGTGAATCGACATGGTATTTGTTTCCCATAGTAAAGCATAGGGAGGATTCCCATAGTAAAGCATAGGGGTGAATTGTTCTGGAAAAAACTAACTTAATTTCCGTTCTTTCTTTACAAAATCTGGCAAATTAACTTTATTCTCGTAGATATACTTGGAAACACTTCGTTTTTATCGAAATACTTGAAACTAAAAAAGATATTCCACATGGTACCGTATTCCCATAGTAAAGCAATGGGCTGATTTTTTCTGGAAAAACTAATTTAATTTAGTGTCTTTATTTAAAAAATCTAGCAGGTTTAATTAATTTACGTAGAAATACGTGGAATCACATCGGCTTTTATCGAAATCCGTGAAAATAAAAAAGTTATTCCGCATTGAATGACATTCCTATGGTAAGCATAGGGAGGATTCCCATAGGAACAATGTAAAATCAGTTTCTCACTTAAACTTAATTTCTGCTAAAATCTTGATGATAATAGGTTGATATACCTAAAAATAAGCTATATTAGCTGTTTAATCAATTTTAGGATCGAAATCCGTGGCTATTATTTAAGATGAGATTTGTGTCAAAACTGGCAAAATCAAAGATTTTCGTTCTAAACTGCAGAAAATTCTACACTTTTTCTGAAGTCGTTTTGTGTCCCATAGGGAAGCATTGAAAAACATTCTTTGTTCAACAACTCACTTAATTTTCATTATTTCTCTACAAAAATTAGCCAGTTAATGTATCTAACCAAGAATTCATAGAAAACACTTCGATTTTATCGAAATACTTGAAACTAAAAAACATATTCCACATGGTACCGTATTCCCATAGTAAACCATAGGGGTGAATTTTTCTGGAAAAAACTCATTTAATTTCGGGTCTTTCTTGAAAAAAAGGGTTGGGTTTACTTCAATCTCGCAGATACAGTGGGAAACACTTCGTTTTTATAGAAATCCTTCACATGAAATAAGTGAATCGACATGGTATTTGTTTCCCATAGTAAAGCATAGGGAGGATTCCCATAGTAAAGCATAGGGGTGAATTGCAATGGAAAAAACTAACTTAATTTCCGTTTTTTCTTTATAAAATGTGGCAAGTTAACTTATTTCTTGTAGATATACTGGGAAACACTTCGTTTTTATCGAAATACGTGAAACTAAAAAAGATACTCCACATGGTACCATATTCCCATAGTAAACCATAGGGGTGAATTTTTCTGGAAAAACTCATTTAATTTCGGGTCTTTCTTCAAAAAAAAGGGGCGGAATTACTTCGTTCACGCAGATAAAGTGGGAAACACTTCGTTTTTATAGAAATCCTTCATATGAAATAAGTGAATCGACATGGTATTTGTTTCCCATAGTAAAGCATAGGGAGGATTCCCATAGTAAAGCATAGGGCTGAATTGCAATGGAAAAAACTAACTTAATTTCCGTTTTTTCTTTACAAAATGTGGCAAGTTAACTTAATTCTTGTAGATATACTGGGAAACACTTCGTTTTTATCGAAATACTTGAAACTAAAAAAGATACTCCACATGGTACCATATTCCCATAGTAAACCATAGGGGTGAATTTTTCTGGAAAAACTCATTTAATTTCGGGTCTTTCTTGAAAAAAAGGGGCGGAATTACTTCGTTCACGCAGATACAGTGGGAAACACTTCGTTTTTATTGAAATCCTTCACATGAAATAAGTGAATCGACATGGTATTTTTTCCCATAGTAAAGCATAGGGAGGATTCCCATAGTAAAGCATAGGGGTGAATTGTTCTGGAAAAAACTAACTTAATTTCCGTTCTTTCTTTACAAAATCTGGCAAATTAACTTTATTCTCGTAGATGTACTGGGAAACACTTCGTTCTTATCGAAATACTTGAAACTAAAAAAGATATTCCACATGGTACCGTATTCCCATAGTAAACCATAGGGGTGAATTTTTCTGGAAAAAACTCATTTAATTTCGGGTCTTTCTTGAAAAAAAGGGTTGGGTTTACTTCAATCTCGCAGATACAGTGGGAAACACTTCGTTTTTATAGAAATCCTTCACATGAAATAAGTGAATCGACATGGTATTTGTTTCCCATAGTAAAGCATAGGGAGGATTCCCATAGTAAAGCATAGGGGTGAATTGCAATGGAAAAAACTAACTTAATTTCCGTTTTTTCTTTATAAAATGTGGCAAGTTAACTTAATTCTTGTAGATATACTGGGAAACACTTCGTTTTTATCGAAATACTTGAAACTAAAAAAGATACTCCACATGGTACCATATTCCCATAGTAAACCATAGGGGTGAATTTTTCTGCAGAAACTCATTTAATTTCGGGTCTTTCTTGAAAAAAAGGGGCGGAATTACTTCGTTCACGCAGATAAAGTGGGAAACACTTCGTTTTTATTGAAATCCTTCACATGAAATAAGTGAATCGACATGGTATTTTTTCCCATAGTAAAGCATAGGGAGGATTCCCATAGTAAAGCATAGGGGTGAATTGTTCTGGAAAAAACTAACTTAATTTCCGTTCTTTCTTTACAAAATCTGGCAAATTAACTTTATTCTCGTAGATATACTTGGAAACACTTCGTTTTTATCGAAATACTTGAAACTAAAAAAGATATTCCACATGGTACCGTATTCCCATAGTAAAGCAATGGGCTGATTTTTTCTGGAAAAACTAATTTAATTTAGTGTCTTTATTTAAAAAAAACTAGCAGGTTTAATTAATTTACGTAGAAATACGTGGAATCACATCGGCTTTTATCGAAATCCGTGAAAATAAAAAAGTTATTCCGCATTGAATGACATTCCTATGGTAAGCATAGGGAGGATTCCCATAGGAACAATGTAAAATCAGTTTCTCACTTAAACTTAATTTCTGCTAAAATATTGATGATAATAGGTTAATATACCTAAAAATAAGCTATATTAGCTGTTTAATCAATTTTAGGATCGAAATCCGTGGCTATTATTTAAGATGAGATTTGTGTCAAAACTGGCAAAATCAAAGATTTTCGTTCTAAACTGCAGAAAATTCTACACTTTTTCTGAAGTCGTTTTGTGTCCCATAGGGAAGCATTGAAAAACATTCTTTGTTCAACAACTCACTTAATTTTCATTATTTCTCTACAAAAATTAGCCAGTTAATGTATCTAACCAAGAATTCATAGAAAACACTTCGATTTTATCGAAATACTTGAAACTAAAAAACATATTCCACATGGTACCGTATTCCCATAGTAAACCATAGGGGTGAATTTTTCTGGAAAAAACTCATTTAATTTCGGGTGTTTCTTGAAAAAAAGGGTTGGGTTTACTTCAATCTCGCAGATACAGTGGGAAACACTTCGTTTTTATAGAAATCCTTCACATGAAATAAGTGAATCGACATGGTATTTGTTTCCCATAGTAAAGCATAGGGAGGATTCCCATAGTAAAGCATAGGGCTGAATTGCAATGGAAAAAACTAACTTAATTTCCGTTTTTTCTTTACAAAATGTGGCAAGTTAACTTAATTCTTGTAGATATACTGGGAAACACTTCGGTTTTATCGAAATACTTGAAACTAAAAAAGATACTCCACATGGTACCATATTCCCATAGTAAACCATAGGGGTGAATTTTTCTGGAAAAACTCATTTAATTTCGGGTCTTTCTTGAAAAAAAGGGGCGGAATTACTTCGTTCACGCAGATACAGTGGGAAACACTTCGTTTTTATTGAAATCCTTCACATGAAATAAGTGAATGGACATGGTATTTTTTCCCATAGTAAAGCATAGGGAGGATTCCCATAGTAAAGCATAGGGGTGAATTGTTCTGGAAAAAACTAACTTAATTTCCGTTCTTTCTTTACAAAATCTGGCAAATTAACTTTATTCTCGTAGATATACTGGGAAACACTTCGTTTTTATCGAAATACTTGAAACTAAAAAACATATTCCACATGGTACCGTATTCCCATAGTAAAGCAATGGGCTGATTTTTTCTGGAAAAACTAATTTAATTTAGTGTCTTTATTTAAAAAAACTAGCAGGTTTAATTAATTTACGTAGAAATACGTGGAATCACATCGGTTTTTATCGAAATCCGTGAAAATAAAAAAGTTATTCCGCATTGAATGATATTGCTATGGTAAGCATAGGGAGGATTCCCATAGGAACAATGTAAAATCAGTTTCTCACTTAAACTTAATTTCTGCTAAAATCTTGATGATAATAGGTTGATATACCTAAAAATAAGCTATATTAGCTGTTTAATCAATTTTAGGATCGAAATCCGTGGCTATTATTTAAGATGAGATTTGTGTCAAAACTGGCAAAATCAAAGATTTTCGTTCTAAACTGCAGAAAATTCTACACTTTTTCTGAAGTCGTTTTGTGTCCCATAGGGAAGCATTGAAAAACATTCTTTGTTCAACAACTCACTTAATTTTCATTATTTCTCTACAAAAATTAGCCAGTTAATGTATCTAACCAAGAATTCATAGAAAACACTTCGATTTTATCGAAATACTTGAAACTAAAAAACATATTCCACATGGTACCGTATTCCCATAGTAAACCATAGGGGTGAATTTTTCTGGAAAAAACTCATTTAATTTCGGGTCTTTCTTGAAAAAAAGGGGCGGAATTACTTCGTTCACGCAGATAAAGTGGGAAACACTTCGTTTTTATAGAAATCCTTCATATGAAATAAGTGAATCGACATGGTATTTGTTTCCCATAGTAAAGCATAGGGAGGATTCCCATAGTAAAGCATAGGGCTGAATTGCAATGGAAAAAACTAACTTAATTTCCGTTTTTTCTTTACAAAATGTGGCAAGTTAACTTAATTCTTGTAGATATACTGGGAAACACTTCGTTTTTATCGAAATACTTGAAACTAAAAAAGATACTCCACATGGTACCATATTCCCATAGTAAACCATAGGGGTGAATTTTTCTGGAAAAACTCATTTAATTTCGGGTCTTTCTTGAAAAAAAGGGGCGGAATTACTTCGTTCACGCAGATACAGTGGGAAACACTTCGTTTTTATTGAAATCCTTCACATGAAATAAGTGAATCGACATGGTATTTTTTCCCATAGTAAAGCATAGGGAGGATTCCCATAGTAAAGCATAGGGGTGAATTGTTCTGGAAAAAACTAACTTAATTTCCGTTCTTTCTTTACAAAATCTGGCAAATTAACTTTATTCTCGTAGATATACTGGGAAACACTTCGTTCTTATCGAAATACTTGAAACTAAAAAAGATATTCCACATGGTACCGTATTCCCATAGTAAAGCAATGGGCTGATTTTTTCTGGAAAAACTAATTTAATTTAGTGTCTTTATTTAAAAAAAACTAGCAGGTTTAATTAATTTACGTAGAAATACGTGGAATCACATCGGCGTTTATCGAAATCCGTGAAAATAAAAAAGTTATTCCGCATTGAATGACATTCCTATGGTAAGCATAGGGAGGATTCCCATAGGAACAATGTAAAATCAGTTTGTCACTTAAACTTAATTTCTGCTAAAATCTTGATGATAATAGGTTAATATACCTAAAAATAAGCTATATTAGCTGTTTAATCAATTTTAGGATCGAAATCCGTGGCTATTATTTAAGATGAGATTTGTGTCAAAACTGGCAAAATCAAAGATTTTCGTTCTAAACTGCAGAAAATTCTACACTTTTTCTGAAGTCGTTTTGTGTCCCATAGGGAAGCATTGAAAAACATTCTTTGTTCAACAACTCACTTAATTTTCATTATTTCTCTACAAAGATTAGCCAGTTAATGTATCTAACCAAGAATTCATAGAAAACACTTCGATTTTATCGAAATACTTGAAACTAAAAAACATATTCCACATGGTACCGTATTCCCATAGTAAACCATAGGGGTGAATTTTTCTGGAAAAAACTCATTTAATTTCGGGTCTTTCTTGAAAAAAAGGGTTGGGTTTACTTCAATCTCGCAGATACAGTGGGAAACACTTCGTTTTTATAGAAATCCTTCACATGAAATAAGTGAATCGACATGGTATTTGTTTCCCATAGTAAAGCATAGGGAGGATTCCCATAGTAAAGCATAGGGGTGAATTGCAATGGAAAAAACTAACTTAATTTCCGTTTTTTCTTTATAAAATGTGGCAAGTTAACTTAATTCTTGTAGATATACTGGGAAACACTTCGTTTTTATCGAAATACTTGAAACTAAAAAAGATACTCCACATGGTACCATATTCCCATAGTAAACCATAGGGGTGAATTTTTCTGCAGAAACTCATTTAATTTCGGGTCTTTCTTGAAAAAAAGGGGCGGAATTACTTCGTTCACGCAGATAAAGTGGGAAACACTTCGTTTTTATTGAAATCCTTCACATGAAATAAGTGAATCGACATGGTATTTTTTCCCATAGTAAAGCATAGGGAGGATTCCCATAGTAAAGCATAGGGGTGAATTGTTCTGGAAAAAACTAACTTAATTTCCGTTCTTTCTTTACAAAATCTGGCAAATTAACTTTATTCTCGTAGATATACTTGGAAACACTTCGTTTTTATCGAAATACTTGAAACTAAAAAAGATATTCCACATGGTACCGTATTCCCATAGTAAAGCAATGGGCTGATTTTTTCTGGAAAAACTAATTTAATTTAGTGTCTTTATTTAAAAAAACTAGCAGGTTTAATTAATTTACGTAGAAATACGTGGAATCACATCGGCTTTTATCGAAATCCGTGAAAATAAAAAAGTTATTCCGCATTGAATGACATTCCTATGGTAAGCATAGGGAGGATTCCCATAGGAACAATGTAAAATCAGTTTCTCACTTAAACTTAATTTCTGCTAAAATCTTGATGATAATAGGTTAATATACCTAAAAATAAGCTATATTAGCTGTTTAATCAATTTTAGGATCGAAATCCGTGGCTATTATTTAAGATGAGATTTGTGTCAAAACTGGCAAAATCAAAGATTTTCGTTCTAAACTGCAGAAAATTCTACACTTTTTCTGAAGTCGTTTTGTGTCCCATAGGGAAGCATTGAAAAACATTCTTTGTTCAACAACTCACTTAATTTTCATTATTTCTCTACAAAAATTAGCCAGTTAATGTATCTAACCAAGAATTCATAGAAAACACTTCGATTTTATCGAAATACTTGAAACTAAAAAACATATTCCACATGGTACCGTATTCCCATAGTAAACCATAGGGGTGAATTTTTCTGGAAAAACTCATTTAATTTCGGGTGTTTCTTGAAAAAAAGGGTTGGGTTTACTTCAATCTCGCAGATACAGTGGGAAACACTTCGTTTTTATAGAAATCCTTCATATGAAATAAGTGAATCGACATGGTATTTGTTTCCCATAGTAAAGCATAGGGAGGATTCCCATAGTAAAGCATAGGGGTGAATTGTTCTGGAAAAAACTAACTTAATTTCCGTTCTTTCTTTACAAAATCTGGCAAATTAACTTTATTCTCGTAGATATACTTGGAAACACTTCGTTTTTATCGAAATACTTGAAACTAAAAAAGATATTCCACATGGTACCGTATTCCCATAGTAAAGCAATGGGCTGATTTTTTCTGGAAAAACTAATTTAATTTAGTGTCTTTATTTAAAAAATCTAGCAGGTTTAATTAATTTACGTAGAAATACGTGGAATCACATCGGCTTTTATCGAAATCCGTGAAAATAAAAAAGTTATTCCGCATTGAATGACATTCCTATGGTAAGCATAGGGAGGATTCCCATAGGAACAATGTAAAATCAGTTTCTCACTTAAACTTAATTTCTGCTAAAATCTTGATGATAATAGGTTGATATACCTAAAAATAAGCTATATTAGCTGTTTAATCAATTTTAGGATCGAAATCCGTGGCTATTATTTAAGATGAGATTTGTGTCAAAACTGGCAAAATCAAAGATTTTCGTTCTAAACTGCAGAAAATTCTACACTTTTTCTGAAGTCGTTTTGTGTCCCATAGGGAAGCATTGAAAAACATTCTTTGTTCAACAACTCACTTAATTTTCATTATTTCTCTACAAAAATTAGCCAGTTAATGTATCTAACCAAGAATTCATAGAAAACACTTCGATTTTATCGAAATACTTGAAACTAAAAAACATATTCCACATGGTACCGTATTCCCATAGTAAACCATAGGGGTGAATTTTTCTGGAAAAAACTCATTTAATTTCGGGTCTTTCTTGAAAAAAAGGGTTGGGTTTACTTCAATCTCGCAGATACAGTGGGAAACACTTCGTTTTTATAGAAATCCTTCACATGAAATAAGTGAATCGACATGGTATTTGTTTCCCATAGTAAAGCATAGGGAGGATTCCCATAGTAAAGCATAGGGGTGAATTGCAATGGAAAAAACTAACTTAATTTCCGTTTTTTCTTTATAAAATGTGGCAAGTTAACTTATTTCTTGTAGATATACTGGGAAACACTTCGTTTTTATCGAAATACGTGAAACTAAAAAAGATACTCCACATGGTACCATATTCCCATAGTAAACCATAGGGGTGAATTTTTCTGGAAAAACTCATTTAATTTCGGGTCTTTCTTCAAAAAAAAGGGGCGGAATTACTTCGTTCACGCAGATAAAGTGGGAAACACTTCGTTTTTATAGAAATCCTTCATATGAAATAAGTGAATCGACATGGTATTTGTTTCCCATAGTAAAGCATAGGGAGGATTCCCATAGTAAAGCATAGGGCTGAATTGCAATGGAAAAAACTAACTTAATTTCCGTTTTTTCTTTACAAAATGTGGCAAGTTAACTTAATTCTTGTAGATATACTGGGAAACACTTCGTTTTTATCGAAATACTTGAAACTAAAAAAGATACTCCACATGGTACCATATTCCCATAGTAAACCATAGGGGTGAATTTTTCTGGAAAAACTCATTTAATTTCGGGTCTTTCTTGAAAAAAAGGGGCGGAATTACTTCGTTCACGCAGATACAGTGGGAAACACTTCGTTTTTATTGAAATCCTTCACATGAAATAAGTGAATCGACATGGTATTTTTTCCCATAGTAAAGCATAGGGAGGATTCCCATAGTAAAGCATAGGGGTGAATTGTTCTGGAAAAAACTAACTTAATTTCCGTTCTTTCTTTACAAAATCTGGCAAATTAACTTTATTCTCGTAGATGTACTGGGAAACACTTCGTTCTTATCGAAATACTTGAAACTAAAAAAGATATTCCACATGGTACCGTATTCCCATAGTAAACCATAGGGGTGAATTTTTCTGGAAAAAACTCATTTAATTTCGGGTCTTTCTTGAAAAAAAGGGTTGGGTTTACTTCAATCTCGCAGATACAGTGGGAAACACTTCGTTTTTATAGAAATCCTTCACATGAAATAAGTGAATCGACATGGTATTTGTTTCCCATAGTAAAGCATAGGGAGGATTCCCATAGTAAAGCATAGGGGTGAATTGCAATGGAAAAAACTAACTTAATTTCCGTTTTTTCTTTATAAAATGTGGCAAGTTAACTTAATTCTTGTAGATATACTGGGAAACACTTCGTTTTTATCGAAATACTTGAAACTAAAAAAGATACTCCACATGGTACCATATTCCCATAGTAAACCATAGGGGTGAATTTTTCTGCAGAAACTCATTTAATTTCGGGTCTTTCTTGAAAAAAAGGGGCGGAATTACTTCGTTCACGCAGATAAAGTGGGAAACACTTCGTTTTTATTGAAATCCTTCACATGAAATAAGTGAATCGACATGGTATTTTTTCCCATAGTAAAGCATAGGGAGGATTCCCATAGTAAAGCATAGGGGTGAATTGTTCTGGAAAAAACTAACTTAATTTCCGTTCTTTCTTTACAAAATCTGGCAAATTAACTTTATTCTCGTAGATATACTTGGAAACACTTCGTTTTTATCGAAATACTTGAAACTAAAAAAGATATTCCACATGGTACCGTATTCCCATAGTAAAGCAATGGGCTGATTTTTTCTGGAAAAACTAATTTAATTTAGTGTCTTTATTTAAAAAAAACTAGCAGGTTTAATTAATTTACGTAGAAATACGTGGAATCACATCGGCTTTTATCGAAATCCGTGAAAATAAAAAAGTTATTCCGCATTGAATGACATTCCTATGGTAAGCATAGGGAGGATTCCCATAGGAACAATGTAAAATCAGTTTCTCACTTAAACTTAATTTCTGCTAAAATATTGATGATAATAGGTTAATATACCTAAAAATAAGCTATATTAGCTGTTTAATCAATTTTAGGATCGAAATCCGTGGCTATTATTTAAGATGAGATTTGTGTCAAAACTGGCAAAATCAAAGATTTTCGTTCTAAACTGCAGAAAATTCTACACTTTTTCTGAAGTCGTTTTGTGTCCCATAGGGAAGCATTGAAAAACATTCTTTGTTCAACAACTCACTTAATTTTCATTATTTCTCTACAAAAATTAGCCAGTTAATGTATCTAACCAAGAATTCATAGAAAACACTTCGATTTTATCGAAATACTTGAAACTAAAAAACATATTCCACATGGTACCGTATTCCCATAGTAAACCATAGGGGTGAATTTTTCTGGAAAAAACTCATTTAATTTCGGGTGTTTCTTGAAAAAAAGGGTTGGGTTTACTTCAATCTCGCAGATACAGTGGGAAACACTTCGTTTTTATAGAAATCCTTCACATGAAATAAGTGAATCGACATGGTATTTGTTTCCCATAGTAAAGCATAGGGAGGATTCCCATAGTAAAGCATAGGGCTGAATTGCAATGGAAAAAACTAACTTAATTTCCGTTTTTTCTTTACAAAATGTGGCAAGTTAACTTAATTCTTGTAGATATACTGGGAAACACTTCGGTTTTATCGAAATACTTGAAACTAAAAAAGATACTCCACATGGTACCATATTCCCATAGTAAACCATAGGGGTGAATTTTTCTGGAAAAACTCATTTAATTTCGGGTCTTTCTTGAAAAAAAGGGGCGGAATTACTTCGTTCACGCAGATACAGTGGGAAACACTTCGTTTTTATTGAAATCCTTCACATGAAATAAGTGAATGGACATGGTATTTTTTCCCATAGTAAAGCATAGGGAGGATTCCCATAGTAAAGCATAGGGGTGAATTGTTCTGGAAAAAACTAACTTAATTTCCGTTCTTTCTTTACAAAATCTGGCAAATTAACTTTATTCTCGTAGATATACTGGGAAACACTTCGTTTTTATCGAAATACTTGAAACTAAAAAACATATTCCACATGGTACCGTATTCCCATAGTAAAGCAATGGGCTGATTTTTTCTGGAAAAACTAATTTAATTTAGTGTCTTTATTTAAAAAAACTAGCAGGTTTAATTAATTTACGTAGAAATACGTGGAATCACATCGGTTTTTATCGAAATCCGTGAAAATAAAAAAGTTATTCCGCATTGAATGATATTGCTATGGTAAGCATAGGGAGGATTCCCATAGGAACAATGTAAAATCAGTTTCTCACTTAAACTTAATTTCTGCTAAAATCTTGATGATAATAGGTTGATATACCTAAAAATAAGCTATATTAGCTGTTTAATCAATTTTAGGATCGAAATCCGTGGCTATTATTTAAGATGAGATTTGTGTCAAAACTGGCAAAATCAAAGATTTTCGTTCTAAACTGCAGAAAATTCTACACTTTTTCTGAAGTCGTTTTGTGTCCCATAGGGAAGCATTGAAAAACATTCTTTGTTCAACAACTCACTTAATTTTCATTATTTCTCTACAAAAATTAGCCAGTTAATGTATCTAACCAAGAATTCATAGAAAACACTTCGATTTTATCGAAATACTTGAAACTAAAAAACATATTCCACATGGTACCGTATTCCCATAGTAAACCATAGGGGTGAATTTTTCTGGAAAAAACTCATTTAATTTCGGGTCTTTCTTGAAAAAAAGGGGCGGAATTACTTCGTTCACGCAGATAAAGTGGGAAACACTTCGTTTTTATAGAAATCCTTCATATGAAATAAGTGAATCGACATGGTATTTGTTTCCCATAGTAAAGCATAGGGAGGATTCCCATAGTAAAGCATAGGGCTGAATTGCAATGGAAAAAACTAACTTAATTTCCGTTTTTTCTTTACAAAATGTGGCAAGTTAACTTAATTCTTGTAGATATACTGGGAAACACTTCGTTTTTATCGAAATACTTGAAACTAAAAAAGATACTCCACATGGTACCATATTCCCATAGTAAACCATAGGGGTGAATTTTTCTGGAAAAACTCATTTAATTTCGGGTCTTTCTTGAAAAAAAGGGGCGGAATTACTTCGTTCACGCAGATACAGTGGGAAACACTTCGTTTTTATTGAAATCCTTCACATGAAATAAGTGAATCGACATGGTATTTTTTCCCATAGTAAAGCATAGGGAGGATTCCCATAGTAAAGCATAGGGGTGAATTGTTCTGGAAAAAACTAACTTAATTTCCGTTCTTTCTTTACAAAATCTGGCAAATTAACTTTATTCTCGTAGATATACTTGGAAACACTTCGTTTTTATCGAAATACTTGAAACTAAAAAAGATATTCCACATGGTACCGTATTCCCATAGTAAAGCAATGGGCTGATTTTTTCTGGAAAAACTAATTTAATTTAGTGTCTTTATTTAAAAAAACTAGCAGGTTTAATTAATTTACGTAGAAATACGTGGAATCACATCGGCTTTTATCGAAATCCGTGAAAATAAAAAAGTTATTCCGCATTGAATGACATTCCTATGGTAAGCATAGGGAGGATTCCCTTAGGAACAATGTAAAATCAGTTTCTCACTTAAACTTAATTTCTGCTAAAATCTTGATGATAATAGGTTAATATACCTAAAAATAAGCTATATTAGCTGTTTAATCAATTTTAGGATCGAAATCCGTGGCTATTATTTAAGATGAGATTTGTGTCAAAACTGGCAAAATCAAAGATTTTCGTTCTAAACTGCAGAAAATTCTACACTTTTTCTGAAGTCGTTTTGTGTCCCATAGGGAAGCATTGAAAAACATTCTTTGTTCAACAACTCACTTAATTTTCATTATTTCTCTACAAAAATTAGCCAGTTAATGTATCTAACCAAGAATTCATAGAAAACACTTCGATTTTATCGAAATACTTGAAACTAAAAAACATATTCCACATGGTACCGTATTCCCATAGTAAACCATAGGGGTGAATTTTTCTGGAAAAAACTCATTTAATTTCGGGTCTTTCTTGAAAAAAAGGGTTGGGTTTACTTCAATCTCGCAGATACAGTGGGAAACACTTCGTTTTTATAGAAATCCTTCACATGAAATAAGTGAATCGACATGGTATTTGTTTCCCATAGTAAAGCATAGGGAGGATTCCCATAGTAAAGCATAGGGGTGAATTGCAATGGAAAAAACTAACTTAATTTCCGTTTTTTCTTTATAAAATGTGGCAAGTTAACTTAATTCTTGTAGATATACTGGGAAACACTTCGTTTTTATCGAAATACTTGAAACTAAAAAAGATACTCCACATGGTACCATATTCCCATAGTAAACCATAGGGGTGAATTTTTCTGCAGAAACTCATTTAATTTCGGGTCTTTCTTGAAAAAAAGGGGCGGAATTACTTCGTTCACGCAGATAAAGTGGGAAACACTTCGTTTTTATTGAAATCCTTCACATGAAATAAGTGAATCGACATGGTATTTTTTCCCATAGTAAAGCATAGGGAGGATTCCCATAGTAAAGCATAGGGGTGAATTGTTCTGGAAAAAACTAACTTAATTTCCGTTCTTTCTTTACAAAATCTGGCAAATTAACTTTATTCTCGTAGATATACTTGGAAACACTTCGTTTTTATCGAAATACTTGAAACTAAAAAAGATATTCCACATGGTACCGTATTCCCATAGTAAAGCAATGGGCTGATTTTTTCTGGAAAAACTAATTTAATTTAGTGTCTTTATTTAAAAAAACTAGCAGGTTTAATTAATTTACGTAGAAATACGTGGAATCACATCGGCTTTTATCGAAATCCGTGAAAATAAAAAAGTTATTCCGCATTGAATGACATTCCTATGGTAAGCATAGGGAGGATTCCCATAGGAACAATGTAAAATCAGTTTCTCACTTAAACTTAATTTCTGCTAAAATATTGATGATAATAGGTTAATATACCTAAAAATAAGCTATATTAGCTGTTTAATCAATTTTAGGATCGAAATCCGTGGCTATTATTTAAGATGAGATTTGTGTCAAAACTGGCAAAATCAAAGATTTTCGTTCTAAACTGCAGAAAATTCTACACTTTTTCTGAAGTCGTTTTGTGTCCCATAGGGAAGCATTGAAAAACATTCTTTGTTCAACAACTCACTTAATTTTCATTATTTCTCTACAAAAATTAGCCAGTTAATGTATCTAACCAAGAATTCATAGAAAACACTTCGATTTTATCGAAATACTTGAAACTAAAAAACATATTCCACATGGTACCGTATTCCCATAGTAAACCATAGGGGTGAATTTTTCTGGAAAAAACTCATTTAATTTCGGGTGTTTCTTGAAAAAAAGGGTTGGGTTTACTTCAATCTCGCAGATACAGTGGGAAACACTTCGTTTTTATAGAAATCCTTCACATGAAATAAGTGAATCGACATGGTATTTGTTTCCCATAGTAAAGCATAGGGAGGATTCCCATAGTAAAGCATAGGGCTGAATTGCAATGGAAAAAACTAACTTAATTTCCGTTTTTTCTTTACAAAATGTGGCAAGTTAACTTAATTCTTGTAGATATACTGGGAAACACTTCGTTTTTATCGAAATACTTGAAACTAAAAAAGATACTCCACATGGTACCATATTCCCATAGTAAACCATAGGGGTGAATTTTTCTGGAAAAACTCATTTAATTTCGGGTCTTTCTTGAAAAAAAGGGGCGGAATTACTTCGTTCACGCAGATACAGTGGGAAACACTTCGTTTTTATTGAAATCCTTCACATGAAATAAGTGAATCGACATGGTATTTTTTCCCATAGTAAAGCATAGGGAGGATTCCCATAGTAAAGCATAGGGGTGAATTGTTCTGGAAAAAACTAACTTAATTTCCGTTCTTTCTTTACAAAATCTGGCAAATTAACTTTATTCTCGTAGATATACTGGGAAACACTTCGTTTTTATCGAAATACTTGAAACTAAAAAAGATATTCCACATGGTACCGTATTCCCATAGTAAAGCAATGGGCTGATTTTTTCTGGAAAAACTAATTTAATTTAGTGTCTTTATTTAAAAAAACTAGCAGGTTTAATTAATTTACGTAGAAATACGTGGAATCACATCGGTTTTTATCGAAATCCGTGAAAATAAAAAAGTTATTCCGCATTGAATGACATTCCTATGGTAAGCATAGGGAGGATTCCCATAGGAACAATGTAAAATCAGTTTGTCACTTAAACTTAATTTCTGCTAAAATCTTGATGATAATAGGTTAATATACCTAAAAATAAGCTATATTAGCTGTTTAATCAATTTTAGGATCGAAATCCGTGGCTATTATTTAAGATGAGATTTGTGTCAAAACTGGCAAAATCAAAGATTTTCGTTCTAAACTGCAGAAAATTCTACACTTTTTCTGAAGTCGTTTTGTGTCCCATAGGGAAGCATTGAAAAACATTCTTTGTTCAACAACTCACTTAATTTTCATTATTTCTCTACAAAAATTAGCCAGTTAATGTATCTAACCAAGAATTCATAGAAAACACTTCGATTTTATCGAAATACTTGAAACTAAAAAACATATTCCACATGGTACCGTATTCCCATAGTAAACCATAGGGGTGAATTTTTCTGGAAAAAACTCATTTAATTTCGGGTCTTTCTTGAAAAAAAGGGTTGGGTTTACTTCAATCTCGCAGATACAGGGGGAAACACTTCGTTTTTATAGAAATCCTTCACATGAAATAAGTGAATCGACATGGTATTTGTTTCCCATAGTAAAGCATAGGGAGGATTCCCATAGTAAAGCATAGGGGTGAATTGCAATGGAAAAAACTAACTTAATTTCCGTTTTTTCTTTATAAAATGTGGCAAGTTAACTTATTTCTTGTAGATATACTGGGAAACACTTCGTTTTTATCGAAATACTTGAAACTAAAAAAGATACTCCACATGGTACCATATTCCCATAGTAAACCATAGGGGTGAATTTTTCTGGAGAAACTCATTTAATTTCGGGTCTTTCTTGAAAAAAAGGGGCGGAATTACTTCGTTCACGCAGATAAAGTGGGAAACACTTCGTTTTTATTGAAATCCTTCACATGAAATAAGTGAATCGACATGGTATTTTTTCCCATAGTAAAGCATAGGGAGGATTCCCATAGTAAAGCATAGGGGTGAATTGTTCTGGAAAAAACTAACTTAATTTCCGTTCTTTCTTTACAAAATCTGGCAAATTAACTTTATTCTCGTAGATATACTTGGAAACACTTCCTTTTTATCGAAATACTTGAAACTAAAAAAGATATTCCACATGGTACCGTATTCCCATAGTAAAGCAATGGGCTGATTTTTTCTGGAAAAACTAATTTAATTTAGTGTCTTTATTTAAAAAAACTAGCAGGTTTAATTAATTTACGTAGAAATACGTGGAATCACATCGGCTTTTATCGAAATCCGTGAAAATAAAAAAGTTATTCCGCATTGAATGACATTCCTATGGTAAGCATAGGGAGGATTCCCATAGGAACAATGTAAAATCAGTTTCTCACTTAAACTTAATTTCTGCTAAAATCTTGATGATAATAGGTTAATATACCTAAAAATAAGCTATATTAGCTGTTTAATCAATTTTAGGATCGAAATCCGTGGCTATTATTTAAGATGAGATTTGTGTCAAAACTGGCAAAATCAAAGATTTTCGTTCTAAACTGCAGAAAATTCTACACTTTTTCTGAAGTCGTTTTGTGTCCCATAGGGAAGCATTGAAAAACATTCTTTGTTCAACAACTCACTTAATTTTCATTATTTCTCTACAAAAATTAGCCAGTTAATGTATCTAACCAAGAATTCATAGAAAACACTTCGATTTTATCGAAATACTTGAAACTAAAAAACATATTCCACATGGTACCGTATTCCCATAGTAAACCATAGGGGTGAATTTTTCTGGAAAAACTCATTTAATTTCGGGTGTTTCTTGAAAAAAAGGGTTGGGTTTACTTCAATCTCGCAGATACAGTGGGAAACACTTCGTTTTTATAGAAATCCTTCATATGAAATAAGTGAATCGACATGGTATTTGTTTCCCATAGTAAAGCATAGGGAGGATTCCCATAGTAAAGCATAGGGGTGAATTGTTCTGGAAAAAACTAACTTAATTTCCGTTCTTTCTTTACAAAATCTGGCAAATTAACTTTATTCTCGTAGATATACTTGGAAACACTTCGTTTTTATCGAAATACTTGAAACTAAAAAAGATATTCCACATGGTACCGTATTCCCATAGTAAAGCAATGGGCTGATTTTTTCTGGAAAAACTAATTTAATTTAGTGTCTTTATTTAAAAAAACTAGCAGGTTTAATTAATTTACGTAGAAATACGTGGAATCACATCGGCTTTTATCGAAATCCGTGAAAATAAAAAAGTTATTCCGCATTGAATGACATTCCTATGGTAAGCATAGGGAGGATTCCCATAGGAACAATGTAAAATCAGTTTCTCACTTAAACTTAATTTCTGCTAAAATATTGATGATAATAGGTTAATATACCTAAAAATAAGCTATATTAGCTGTTTAATCAATTTTAGGATCGAAATCCGTGGCTATTATTTAAGATGAGATTTGTGTCAAAACTGGCAAAATCAAAGATTTTCGTTCTAAACTGCAGAAAATTCTACACTTTTTCTGAAGTCGTTTTGTGTCCCATAGGGAAGCATTGAAAAACATTCTTTGTTCAACAACTCACTTAATTTTCATTATTTCTCTACAAAAATTAGCCAGTTAATGTACCTAACCTAGAATTCATAGAAAACACTTCGAGTTTATCGAAATACTTGAAACTAAAAAACATATTCCACATGGTACCGTATTCCCATAGTAAACCATAGGGGTGAATTTTTCTGGAAAAAACTCATTTAATTTCGGGTGTTTCTTGAAAAAAAGGGTTGGGTTTACTTCAATCTCGCAGATACAGTGGGAAACACTTCGTTTTTATAGAAATCCTTCACATGAAATAAGTGAATCGACATGGTATTTGTTTCCCATAGTAAAGCATAGGGAGGATTCCCATAGTAAAGCATAGGGCTGAATTGCAATGGAAAAAACTAACTTAATTTCCGTTTTTTCTTTACAAAATGTGGCAAGTTAACTTAATTCTTGTAGATATACTGGGAAACACTTCGGTTTTATCGAAATACTTGAAACTAAAAAAGATACTCCACATGGTACCATATTCCCATAGTAAACCATAGGGGTGAATTTTTCTGGAAAAACTCATTTAATTTCGGGTCTTTCTTGAAAAAAAGGGGCGGAATTACTTCGTTCACGCAGATACAGTGGGAAACACTTCGTTTTTATTGAAATCCTTCACATGAAATAAGTGAATCGACATGGTATTTTTTCCCATAGTAAAGCATAGGGAGGATTCCCATAGTAAAGCATAGGGGTGAATTGTTCTGGAAAAAACTAACTTAATTTCCGTTCTTTCTTTACAAAATCTGGCAAATTAACTTTATTCTCGTAGATATACTGTGAAACACTTCGTTTTTATCGAAATACTTGAAACTAAAAAACATATTCCACATGGTACCGTATTCCCATATTAAAGCAATGGGCTGATTTTTTCTGGAAAAACTAATTTAATTTAGTGTCTTTATTTAAAAAAAACTAGCAGGTTTAATTAATTTACGTAGAAATACGTGGAATCACATCGGTTTTTATCGAAATCCGTGAAAATAAAAAAGTTATTCCGCATTGAATGACATTCCTATGGTAAGCATAGGGAGGATTCCCATAGGAACAATGTAAAATCAGTTTGTCACTTAAACTTAATTTCTGCTAAAATCTTGATGATAACAGGTTAATATACCTAAAAATAAGCTATATTAGCTGTTTAATCAATTTTAGGATCGAAATCCGTGGCTATTATTTAAGATGAGATTTGTGTCAAAACTGGCAAAATCAAAGATTTTCGTTCTAAACTGCAGAAAATTCTACACTTTTTCTGAAGTCGTTTTGTGTCCCATAGGGAAGCATTGAAAAACATTCTTTGTTCAACAACTCACTTAATTTTCATTATTTCTCTACAAAAATTAGCCAGTTAATGTATCTAACCAAGAATTCATAGAAAACACTTCGATTTTATCGAAATACTTGAAACTAAAAAACATATTCCACATGGTACCGTATTCCCATAGTAAACCATAGGGGTGAATTTTTCTGGAAAAAACTCATTTAATTTCGGGTGTTTCTTGAAAAAAAGGGTTGGGTTTACTTCAATCTCGCAGATACAGTGGGAAACACTTCGTTTTTATAGAAATCCTTCACATGAAATAAGTGAATCGACATGGTATTTGTTTCCCATAGTAAAGCATAGGGAGGATTCCCATAGTAAAGCATAGGGCTGAATTGCAATGGAAAAAACTAACTTAATTTCCGTTTTTTCTTTACAAAATGTGGCAAGTTAACTTAATTCTTGTAGATATACTGGGAAACACTTCGTTTTTATCGAAATACTTGAAACTAAAAAAGATACTCCACATGGTACCATATTCCCATAGTAAACCATAGGGGTGAATTTTTCTGGAAAAACTCATTTAATTTCGGGTCTTTCTTGAAAAAAAGGGGCGGAATTACTTCGTTCACGCAGATACAGTGGGAAACACTTCGTTTTATTGAAATCCTTCACATGAAATAAGTGAATCGACATGGTATTTTTTCCCATAGTAAAGCATAGGGAGGATTCCCATAGTAAAGCATAGGGGTGAATTGTTCTGGAAAAAACTAACTTAATTTCCGTTCTTTCTTTACAAAATCTGGCAAATTAACTTTATTCTCGTAGATATACTGGGAAACACTTCGTTTTTATCGAAATACTTGAAACTAAAAAAGATATTCCACATGGTACCGTATTCCCATAGTAAAGCAATGGGCTGATTTTTTCTGGAAAAACTAATTTAATTTAGTGTCTTTATTTAAAAAAACTAGCAGGTTTAATTAATTTACGTAGAAATACGTGGAATCACATCGGTTTTTATCGAAATCCGTGAAAATAAAAAAGTTATTCCGCATTGAATGACATTCCTATGGTAAGCATAGGGAGGATTCCCATAGGAACAATGTAAAACCAGTTTGTCACTTAAACTTAATTTCTGCTAAAATCTTGATGATAATAGGTTAATATACCTAAAAATAAGCTATATTAGCTGTTTAATCAATTTTAGGATCGAAATCCGTGGCTATTATTTAAGATGAGATTTGTGTCAAAACTGGCAAAATCAAAGATTTTCGTTCTAAACTGCAGAAAATTCTACACTTTTTCTGAAGTCGTTTTGTGTCCCATAGGGAAGCATTGAAAAACATTCTTTGTTCAACAACTCACTTAATTTTCATTATTTCTCTACAAAAATTAGCCAGTTAATGTATCTAACCAAGAATTCATAGAAAACACTTCGATTTTATCGAAATACTTGAAACTAAAAAACATATTCCACATGGTACCGTATTCCCATAGTAAACCATAGGGGTGAATTTTTCTGGAAAAAACTCATTTAATTTCGGGTCTTTCTTGAAAAAAAGGGTTGGGTTTACTTCAATCTCGCAGATACAGTGGGAAACACTTCGTTTTTATAGAAATCCTTCACATGAAATAAGTGAATCGACATGGTATTTGTTTCCCATAGTAAAGCATAGGGAGGATTCCCATAGTAAAGCATAGGGGTGAATTGCAATGGAAAAAACTAACTTAATTTCCGTTTTTTCTTTATAAAATGTGGCAAGTTAACTTAATTCTTGTAGATATACTGGGAAACACTTCGTTTTTATCGAAATACTTGAAACTAAAAAGATACTCCACATGGTACCATATTCCCATAGTAAACCATAGGGGTGAATTTTTCTGGAGAAACTCATTTAATTTCGGGTCTTTCTTGAAAAAAAGGGGCGGAATTACTTCGTTCACGCAGATAAAGTGGGAAACACTTCGTTTTTATTGAAATCCTTCACATGAAATAAGTGAATCGACATGGTATTTTTTCCCATAGTAAAGCATAGGGAGGATTCCCATAGTAAAGCATAGGGGTGAATTGTTCTGGAAAAAACTAACTTAATTTCCGTTCTTTCTTTACAAAATCTGGCAAATTAACTTTATTCTCGTAGATATACTTGGAAACACTTCGTTTTTATCGAAATACTTGAAACTAAAAAAGATATTCCACATGGTACCGTATTCCCATAGTAAAGCAATGGGCTGATTTTTTCTGGAAAAACTAATTTAATTTAGTGTCTTTATTTAAAAAAACTAGCAGGTTTAATTAATTTACGTAGAAATACGTGGAATCACATCGGCTTTTATCGAAATCCGTGAAAATAAAAAAGTTATTCCGCATTGAATGACATTCCTATGGTAAGCATAGGGAGGATTCCCATAGGAACAATGTAAAATCAGTTTCTCACTTAAACTTAATTTCTGCTAAAATCTTGATGATAATAGGTTAATATACCTAAAAATAAGCTATATTAGCTGTTTAATCAATTTTAGGATCGAAATCCGTGGCTATTATTTAAGATGAGATTTGTGTCAAAACTGGCAAAATCAAAGATTTTCGTTCTAAACTGCAGAAAATTCTACACTTTTTCTGAAGTCGTTTTGTGTCCCATAGGGAAGCATTGAAAAACATTCTTTGTTCAACAACTCACTTAATTTTCATTATTTCTCTACAAAAATTAGCCAGTTAATGTATCTAACCAAGAATTCATAGAAAACACTTCGATTTTATCGAAATACTTGAAACTAAAAAACATATTCCACATGGTACCGTATTCCCATAGTAAACCATAGGGGTGAATTTTTCTGGAAAAACTCATTTAATTTCGGGTGTTTCTTGAAAAAAAGGGTTGGGTTTACTTCAATCTCGCAGATACAGTGGGAAACACTTCGTTTTTATAGAAATCCTTCATATGAAATAAGTGAATCGACATGGTATTTGTTTCCCATAGTAAAGCATAGGGAGGATTCCCATAGTAAAGCATAGGGGTGAATTGTTCTGGAAAAAACTAACTTAATTTCCGTTCTTTCTTTACAAAATCTGGCAAATTAACTTTATTCTCGTAGATATACTTGGAAACACTTCGTTTTTATCGAAATACTTGAAACTAAAAAAGATATTCCACATGGTACCGTATTCCCATAGTAAAGCAATGGGCTGATTTTTTCTGGAAAAACTAATTTAATTTAGTGTCTTTATTAAAAAAACTAGCAGGTTTAATTAATTTACGTAGAAATACGTGGAATCACATCGGCTTTTATCGAAATCCGTGAAAATAAAAAAGTTATTCCGCATTGAATGACATTCCTATGGTAAGCATAGGGAGGATTCCCATAGGAACAATGTAAAATCAGTTTCTCACTTAAACTTAATTTCTGCTAAAATATTGATGATAATAGGTTAATATACCTAAAAATAAGCTATATTAGCTGTTTAATCAATTTTAGGATCGAAATCCGTGGCTATTATTTAAGATGAGATTTGTGTCAAAACTGGCAAAATCAAAGATTTTCGTTCTAAACTGCAGAAAATTCTACACTTTTTCTGAAGTCGTTTTGTGTCCCATAGGGAAGCATTGAAAAACATTCTTTGTTCAACAACTCACTTAATTTTCATTATTTCTCTACAAAAATTAGCCAGTTAATGTACCTAACCTAGAATTCATAGAAAACACTTCGAGTTTATCGAAATACTTGAAACTAAAAAACATATTCCACATGGTACCGTATTCCCATAGTAAACCATAGGGGTGAATTTTTCTGGAAAAAACTCATTTAATTTCGGGTGTTTCTTGAAAAAAAGGGTTGGGTTTACTTCAATCTCGCAGATACAGTGGGAAACACTTCGTTTTTATAGAAATCCTTCACATGAAATAAGTGAATCGACATGGTATTTGTTTCCCATAGTAAAGCATAGGGAGGATTCCCATAGTAAAGCATAGGGCTGAATTGCAATGGAAAAAACTAACTTAATTTCCGTTTTTTCTTTACAAAATGTGGCAAGTTAACTTAATTCTTGTAGATATACTGGGAAACACTTCGGTTTTATCGAAATACTTGAAACTAAAAAAGATACTCCACATGGTACCATATTCCCATAGTAAACCATAGGGGTGAATTTTTCTGGAAAAACTCATTTAATTTCGGGTCTTTCTTGAAAAAAAGGGGCGGAATTACTTCGTTCACGCAGATACAGTGGGAAACACTTCGTTTTTATTGAAATCCTTCACATGAAATAAGTGAATCGACATGGTATTTTTTCCCATAGTAAAGCATAGGGAGGATTCCCATAGTAAAGCATAGGGGTGAATTGTTCTGGAAAAAACTAACTTAATTTCCGTTCTTTCTTTACAAAATCTGGCAAATTAACTTTATTCTCGTAGATATACTGGGAAACACTTCGTTTTTATCGAAATACTTGAAACTAAAAAACATATTCAACATGGTACCGTATTCCCATATTAAAGCAATGGGCTGATTTTTTCTGGAAAAACTAATTTAATTTAGTGTCTTTATTTAAAAAAAACTAGCAGGTTTAATTAATTTACGTAGAAATACGTGGAATCACATCGGTTTTTATCGAAATCCGTGAAAATAAAAAAGTTATTCCGCATTGAATGACATTCCTATGGTAAGCATAGGGAGGATTCCCATAGGAACAATGTAAAATCAGTTTGTCACTTAAACTTAATTTCTGCTAAAATCTTGATGATAACAGGTTAATATACCTAAAAATAAGCTATATTAGCTGTTTAATCAATTTTAGGATCGAAATCCGTGGCTATTATTTAAGATGAGATTTGTGTCAAAACTGGCAAAATCAAAGATTTTCGTTCTAAACTGCAGAAAATTCTACACTTTTTCTGAAGTCGTTTTGTGTCCCATAGGGAAGCATTGAAAAACATTCTTTGTTCAACAACTCACTTAATTTTCATTATTTCTCTACAAAATTAGCCAGTTAATGTATCTAACCAAGAATTCATAGAAAACACTTCGATTTTATCGAAATACTTGAAACTAAAAAACATATTCCACATGGTACCGTATTCCCATAGTAAACCATAGGGGTGAATTTTTCTGGAAAAAACTCATTTAATTTCGGGTGTTTCTTGAAAAAAAGGGTTGGGTTTACTTCAATCTCGCAGATACAGTGGGAAACACTTCGTTTTTATAGAAATCCTTCACATGAAATAAGTGAATCGACATGGTATTTGTTTCCCATAGTAAAGCATAGGGAGGATTCCCATAGTAAAGCATAGGGCTGAATTGCAATGGAA
>NW_028328345.1:0-72259 GCF_048544385.1 Mastigoproctus giganteus
ATCGAAATACCGCTAATGCTGCCCATGGTGGGGTAGCAATCCTAGTAAACTCGAAGATCCCAACTAGACATATCCCAATCCAAACTGAAATAGAAGCTGTTGCTGTTCGCATAACTCTCCATAGTGCAATGGCCCCGAGTGCCAAGCGAGTGATCAAAGCGAATCTACAAGTGAATTTCAAAGCGACTTCTCTAGAGTTAATAGATTTCAGAGAAATTTCAAGTGTTTCATTTGCTAAGTTATTTATTTTCAGCTCTTCTAAATAAAGAAGTAAGCTTTTCAAAAAGAAAGGAAAGGTACCTTTCTTCTTCTTGTATATAGAAATAACACATAACACACTAATCTCTAATCGCTTGGTCACTGGTGGCACCGCTCCTGCCTCCACGTGGCGGGGCCGGTAACCTGGAGGAAAAGTTATCCTCTGGGGCTAAAAGGAGCAACCATGGATTATGACAACTTTCCAGTACTTGAGCCTAGACGCTCATGTCATGACTCAAATGAACCCGAACGTGACGAATCACAATCTAAGAGACTACGCAAAAATGAGAATCAGCAGGAATATCCAGCGTTCCTCATATTACATTCTCTTTCTGCCAAACCTGTGAGTTCACTTTCACCCCCCTCGACGTGGGCACCTGTACGTGGTGAGGGGACCTCCCAGTGACGCTGCTGGACTTCCAGACTAGCATCACTGGGATCCAACGCCCACAGCCTAGGTTCCGGGCTTACATCAATGGAATCCGGCGTGTTTGCCGTGCGCTGCGACCCGTGGAAATTCGGAAAGGGGGATCCTGGTGGTTGAGGGGCCCAGCTTCAATACACCACTTTGGCCCCTGCTTCGACAAGACGGGTGGTCCTGGAAGGCCCGGCTAGGATCAATCGGCTAGTAGGTTCGCCTGCGAGGGTCAACCGTGTCAAAGCCACGCCCCTACCCTCATGGTCCGAGGGACAGGATTCAGGCTGGCGGCGGTGCGGGTATAGTGTCTGGGTAGCCCTGGCGTCCCACTCCCGAGCGCATTTATTGCATGCCGGGTAGTGGGCGTCCCTTTGGGCTCCGTGGTGGGTGGGGAGCCCGGGCACTGAACAACTTAAAAATTTCCATGAATCCTGATAAACTTACTTCTTCAGGGGCCCCAACCCGGTCCCTATCTGAAAACATAGACGGAGAGGCAGATATTATTGCAACAAAGAGGCAGCGAACCGAAACATCACCATCAGGGCCTGTCCCAAGATTTCTCATCATGCATTCCACCAATGAAAAACCGATTGGCAAAATGTCGCCCTTTTTTATTCAAAAAGGGTTAGACGGGTTAGCAGGTTCTCCCAAATCAGTTAAGAGGCTCCGTTCTGGAGACCTCTTAATTGAAACTAAAAATGACAGGCAATCGGAACATCTACTCCGAGTAACATCAATCGGAGGTATCCCTATAACAGTGACACCACACAGAACACTCAATTCATCTAGAGGTGTCATTTCGGAGTGGGACCTTCTCGACGTATACGAGGAGGAAATCTGCTCCGAATTAAAACCACAGGGAGTCATTGCCGTCAAGAGAATCACTGCGCGAAGGGATGGAAAAATTGTTAAAACCAGGAGCGTTATCCTGACTTTTAACACTCCTAAACCTCCTGATGAGATTAAAGCTGGATATATCAACTGTTCAGTGCGTCCATACATTCCGAACCCTTTACGGTGCTTTAAGTGCCAGAAGTATGGACATTCTCAAATGGCCTGCCGTGGAGTCCTTGCATGCGCTCGATGCGGTGCAAAGGACCACGAAACAACAGCATGTTCAGCCGCAAAACCCACCTGTATTAACTGTGAAGGCGAACACCCGGCCTATTCACGAGCATGCCAGAGGTGGAAAGAAGAGAAAGAAATTCAACGGCTGAAGGCAGAGCTAAATATATCATACCAGGAGGCAAGGAAATCGGTCAAACCCCTGAATACCAACAGACCTACCTACGCCCAGAAGGTAGCAGGGAGATGTTCCGTCGGAACTCAGACGGACATGACCATTCCTCCAAAGGAGTCTTTCACTCCCATCGCGCGGTATCTATTAAGTTCTCAAAAACCCGCACAAAAGGACCAATCAGCTGCCACTCCTATATCGGTACCTCCTAACGCTCCACAAGTTCCAAAGGTAACTATTAAAGAAAAGAACAAAAAAGGGGAAGTACCACCTAGTACCCAAGAAAGGATGGATGTTGAGCAGAAGGAGGTACCCGAAGAGTCAGTCTTGGAACTCTTTGCGGAGGAGGAAATGGACACGGGACAGCGTCCATTCTTCCCCAAAAAAGACAAATCCAAGACAGATAAAAGTAAGCCCTCAGCACCTCGGAAGCCGCCTGATGGACCCACCAAGCCAAAATAATGGCTAAATTCCTACAATGGAATTGTCGTGGATTCCGGCGAAATATAGATGACATCAAGGCCCTCCTGCAAAAGCACGAGCCAGTTTGCTTTTGCTTGCAGGAGACATATCTCAAGGCAAATGACGATCCCACCATGCACAACATCACAGTTTTCCGAAAGGATAGAATTGCGGACGGCTCTGTACATGGGGGAGTGGCTATCCTTGTGGGTAACCATACCCCAGTGCAGCCCTTGCTAATTACAACCAGCATAGAGGCTGTTGCAATTCGCCTTTCAGTGGGATTCTTATTAACTGTATGCTCTATATATTTGCCACCTGGGACTGACATCTCCCAGGCAGACCTTGATGATCTTCTAACGCAGCTGCCTCCCCCTTTCTTACTTCTTGGGGATTTTAATGGACATAACACCCTGTGGGGTAGTGCTAACATCAATCGAAGGGGACGAGTCATAGAGCACATGCTCAATGACAATGACCTTTCCCTTCTAAATACTGGAACAAACACCTTTTTCCACATGCCTACCCGTACTTTTTCTGCCATTGATCTCTCTATCTGCTCCCCTTCTCTACTCCCTTCACTCACCTGGGAAGTGGAGGAGAATCCATACGGTAGTGATCACTTCCCCGTGATAACCTTGCTACACAGTGGGAGACCATGTCTTCCCTTCAGGCTACCACGGTGGAAGATTGATCAGGCTGACTGGACTGCCTTCCAACACCAGGCAAATTTTGATCTTAGTACAGTCAGTCAAGAGCCTATCAATGATGCAGTTAAGTACATCACAGAAAATATTGTCCAAGCAGCTGCTAATGCTGTCCCAAAAACATCAGCCCGGTTTCCACCATTTCCTAAACCTTGGTGGAATTCACAATGCACAACAGCAAAAAAGGCTCAAAACAAAGCGTGGGGGATATTTCGCCGATATCCTACCACGAACAACCTTATAGCCTTCAAACGTGCACGAGCCAAAGCACGTAACATCCGTCGTCAGAGTCAAAAGGAATCGTGGATCCGTTTTACAACCTCTATTAACCAGTCTACCAACTCTAAGGTAGTCTGGGATAAAATCCGGAAAATGAAGGGAAAATATACATCCCACCCTTCTTCAATCCTAGATTATAATGGATGCGCTATTGCAGATCCAACTGCAATAGCTAATTCTCTTGGGGAAACATTCTCCAAGATCTCTGCAACATCTTCGTATTCCCCAGAGTTTCTGGTCCTGAAATATAAAATTGAAAAACAGGCACTTAGCTTTAAATATAAGAGTATTTATCCCTACAACGGGGATTTCACTATTTTGGAACTGAAAAGGGCCCTCGCTCTTTCCAAAGCAAGTGCCGTTGGACCAGATGGCATCCATTATGAAATGATTAAACATCTTTCATCAAAATCTATGGATTGTCTGCTCCTTCTGTATAACAGAATTTTTACTGAAGGGCAATTTCCGGACTCCTGGCGAAAGGCTATCGTTCTTGCCTTTCCTAAGCCAGGAAAGGATCCAAAAGTCACCACCAATTATCGTCCTATTGCTCTGACTAGCTGTCTGTGCAAAATCCTGGAGAGAATGGTTAATTCTCGTTTAATTTGGTATCTTGAATCAAACGACCTTCTCTCCAACATTCAGTGCGGCTTCCGAAGGAACCGGTCCACTTTGGACCATCTTATTAGAATGGAAGCATCCATCCGGGATGCTTTCCTAAAACGCGAACACTTGGTGTCGGTGTTCTTTGACTTGGAAAAAGCGTATGACACAACTTGGAGATTTGGCATTTTAAAAGATTTACATAATCTAGGCCTTAGAGGGCATCTCCCCTTTTTTATTCAAAACTTTCTCGCCAAACGATCGTTCCAAGTTCGGGTGGGATCCTCACTCTCTCGCTCCTTTAACCAAGAGGAGGGAGTACCACAAGGATCAGTATTAAGTGTCACGCTTTTTGCCATCAAAATAAATTCCATCACAGAACAACTTCCTCCAACTGTAAACAGTGCCCTCTATGTTGATGACTTTAGCATTTTTTGCCAGTCATGCAACATGAGGGTTATTGAAAGACAACTGCAGAAAGCCATCAATAGTCTGAATTCCTGGGCACTTGCTAATGGCTTCAGGTTCTCGCCGGAGAAGACCGTTTGCGTACACTTTTGTCGCAAGCGTAATCTTCATCCTGAACCTGAATTAAGGCTCGGACGAAATGCTATTCCAGTAGCAGCGAACACAAAATTCTTGGGACTCATATTCGATAAAAAATTGACCTTTTTGGATCACATTCGCCAACTTCGCACAAAGTGCACAAGAGCCCTTAATATGCTCCGCTCGCTGTCCTCCTTATCCTGGGGTGCAGACCGATGCACCCTTTTACGGCTTTACCGTGCACTTGTGCGATCCAAATTAGATTATGGGTCCCAAGTATATTCTTCAGCCAGAGACAGTGTACTTCGATGGCTGGATCCTGTCCATCATCAGGCTATACGTATTGCTACTGGAGCATTTCGAACATCTCCTGTCCAGAGTTTATACGTCGAAGCAAACGAACCACCGTTATCCTTTCGACGTAAGCAGTTGTCTTTAAAGTACGCTTTAAAACTGAAATCCCTGCCAGACCATCCCACGTGGCCCTTCGTTTTTGAGCCACGATGGGAAAACTTGTACAACACCCGTAAGACTGCCAATCGTCCTTTTGGTATTCGTGTCCAAGAGCTACTCAACGAACTCAATATCAAGGTAGACAAGGTTGCCCAAACATCCAAGCAACCCTTTCCACCCTGGCATGCTCGTGTCCCGGCATGCGACTTGTCGCTTAGAAACTGGAGAAAGTCGGACACTCCATCATGCGTCTACCTGCAGCTCCATTCAGCACACCGAACTGAATATTCCGACTTCGCGCCAGCCTACACAGACGGTTCGAAGTCAGAATCATATGTGGGATCTGCTGCTGTCTTCACAGACAGCACTATCTCAGAGCAGATTCCCTCTGAATGCAGCATATTTACTGCTGAGCTGCACGCTGTGGAGTTAGCCTTGGACCATATTAGTAAATGCCAATACCAACGGTTCATTTTATATTCCGACTCTCTTAGCATGTTACAGGCTGTAATATCTGTGAGGTATAATCCCCATCCAGTTCTGTCTAGCATTCAGCAGAAGATTCACGTTCTCCGTGATCGTGAATATGACATCCGCTTCTGCTGGATTCCGAGCCACATTGGGATTAGGGGAAATGATTTGGCTGACGCCGCAGCCAAATCAGCAATTCCCAATAATAACCGTTGCCTGTTAGTCCCTTATACAGACTACAGGCAAATAATACATCAAAACATACATTCCCAATGGCAGGACTCGTGGAATAGACAGACTGCGAATAAATTATATTGTATAAAGCCTGTAATTGAACCGTGGCAGTCTTGTCTGCGCAGGAACCGTAAGGAGGAAGTTGTTCTAGCTCGTCTCCGCATCGGACACAGTCATCTTACACATTCTTTTCTGCTGAGGGCAGATGACTGTCCTATGTGCGAGCAATGCGACACCATTTTATCTATTAATCACATTTTAACCGTATGTCCACGTTTTAGACATGAACGTGATTTATACTTTACCGTTTTTAGTCATCTGGCTGAGCCTTATACACTCAGTCAGATTTTATCTGACAATGACCATGTGTCTGCTGTTTTTAGCTTTTTAAAATCAATAAACATTTTTACTGCCATATAAAATTTACATTTTATTGTGCTTTTCAATTGATTTATCTTTTATACTTTTGTTAATATTTATTTTGACATGGTGACCTAACTAGTTAGGTCACTGAAAGTTTCAATTTTTATTAATGACATGGTCTTGGCGCATTATAGCCCTAGTAGCTAATGCGCCAATAAAACCAAAACCAAACCAAATCACTTTCACCATTTCTAATCCAGAAATGTTTGGAAAGCGTGGCTGGTTCACCGAAAATGGTGAAAAGACTCCGATCCGGAGATCTTCTAGTCGAAACAACTAAGCACCAGCATTCTCAGTCTCTACTGAAATTATCCACTTTCGGCGGAATACCAGTACAGGTCACCCCTCATGCCACTTTAAATAGCTCCAAAGGAGTAATAGCAGAGTGGGACCTGATGAATGTCACTGAAGACGAGATAGTAGAAGAACTAAAAGATCAAAAGCTAGTTCAAGCAAAGCGGATAATAATTAAAAAAGATGGTGAACTTGTTCCCACTAGGAATATTATCCTCACATTTAGTACACCAACCTTACCATCATGTGTCAAAGCCGGATACCTTAATTGCCGAATACGTCCCTACATTCCGAACCCAATCAGATGCTTCAAGTGTCAAAAATTTGGACACGCGCAAACAGTATGTCGAGGAGACGCCATCTGCCCAAACTGTGGTTCTAAAGCTCATGCACAAACGGACTGCAATGCAGAAACGCCACAATGCCCAAATTGTAAAGGCCAGCATCCAGCATACTCAAAATCATGTGAACTCTGGAGGGTAGGAAAAGAGATCCAGAAATACAAAGTTGAGCAAAAGGTCACCTACCAGGAAGCTAGGAAAAATGTTATGCTCAGTATGCCAAAAATTACCTATGCTGCGGCAGCCAAAAAATACCAGTCAGCTGCAACACAAACGGCAGTCACAGTACCTCCATCCATCTCAATTGCTGATTGGGCCCGATCAGTGCTGTCGGTCCCACAGCAGCCACCTACAGAACAATGTAAAGTGACTTGTGCTAACAATACTCCGCTAACAGTCCCACCAACTGCAACTGATACTCTACCAGAAACTGTGAAATTGAAAGCATCATCCCCAAATATTGCACAACAACCATACTCAGGAAATATGGACACAGATGCTGGTACCCCGCATGATGAGACAATATTAGATTTACATGCAGAAGATGATATGGACCTTGGGCGTCCTAGCTTCCCAAAAAAAGAAAAGATGAAACCAGAACGACACAAGCAGGTTGGATATAAAAAACAGACAGAACCATACTCAATCCCAAAAACTAAATAATGCAGAATATTATACAGTGGAACTGTAGAGGTCTACGAAGCAATATATTTGATATTTATGACCTAATCAAACAGCACAGTCCAATCAGCCTCTGCTTGCAAGAAACCAATCTAACTCCGCAGGTGACTCCAGTGATTAAAAATTATAGTATCTATCAACAAGACAGAAGCAATACTAACTCAACCAGAGGAGGTGTAGCCATACTAGTTGACAACAAAGTTCCTACAAAACAGATCTCCCTGCAGACCACATTAGAAGCTGTAGCCATACGTATTGTTTTAAATTTTACTTTAACCATTGTCTCTGTATACCTTTCCCCAAACAAAGAATTCACTGTGAAAGAACTGGAGGACCTTATAAAGCAGCTTCCATCTCCTTTCATTCTACTAGGAGATTTCAATGGGCACCACACTATGTGGGGATCTCCCCAGATAGACAAACGAGGAAAACTTATTGAAACAGTTCTTGAGAGCCAGAATCTCACATTATTAAACACTGGTGCTGACACTTATATTCATTTTCCCACCGGAGTATCTACTGCCATAGACTTATCAATATGTTCCCCAAAACTATTCCCAATCATTCAGTGGATAGTTTCAAGTAACCCACTAAACAGTGACCATTACCCAATTATTTGCAAATTGCAAACAAACAGAACCACACATATAGCCAGCCGCATAAAATGGAAATTTTCAAAAGCAGACTGGAACAAGTTCACAGATTCAATTTCCTTTGATAATGAAGTCATCAAAAGCCAGTCCATAGATAAAGTTACCGACCACATTACTGCACAGTTAATAACAGCTGCAACCTGTGCTGTACCAAAAACCACAGCCAGTCCTCGCAGACATGCCAATATCTGGTGGAATGATGCATGCCGTGATGCTAAAAGAGAAAAGAATAAAGCATGGAATCGATTTCGCAAGTATCCAACAACTGAAAACTTGATTAATTTTAAGAAACTTAAAGCAAAGGCACGTTATGTGCAGAAAAAAGCGAAAAAAGACTCTTGGATCCGGTTCGCTTCCACTATTACTAAAAATACAGAGATTAGAAAAATCTGGAATAAAATCAAAAAACTGAATGGTAAACTGTTCCCCGAATCAATGCCGATTATAAGCTGGAAAGGTAAAGACTTCTCCACTCCAACAGAAATTGCAAATGCCCTGGCAGATTGCTTTTTCCAAATCTCCGCAGCATCAGCATATGAGTCTACGTTTAAACAGCTAAAAGCTAAAGCAGAAAAGCATAACCTGAACTTCAATACAAGGGCATCTCCTCCATATAACCGACCTTTTACATCATTTGAACTAGAGAGCTGTCTAAATAGGTCGGGTGATAGTGCACCAGGGCCTGATGGGATATACTATATAATGCTTAAACATTTAAACAAACAAGCTTTGAATTCATTGCTAATATACTTCAACCGGATATTCTCAGATGGCTACTTTCCTCTTTCTTGGCGTCACTCAATAGTTCTAGCGTTTGCTAAATTTGGAAAGGATCAATCAGATCCACGAAACTATCGGCCAATATCTCTCAGCAGTTGCCTTGGTAAGACACTAGAAAAAATGATCCACGCCCGTTTAGTATGGTATCTAGAATCTCATTCGGTGATGAATAAGAATCAGTACGGATTTCGAAAAAATCGGTCAACTCTAGACCTTATGGTCAAGGCAGAATCCGACATACGCAATGCTTTTATCCGTAAAGAACATCTAGTCATGATTTGCTTGGATATCGAAAAAGCCTTTGATACCACCTGGCGGTATGGCATACTTCAAAATCTGTATGCCACAGGGCTCCGGGGTCAACTACCCCTTATCATACAGAGTTTTCTAGAAAACAGGACCTTTCAAGTGCGTTACTGCAATTCACTCTCCCGTACATTTGTCCAAGAAGAAGGGGTCCCACAAGGATCAGTTCTAAGTGCAACGCTCTTTGCGGTTAGGCTAAATAATGCAACAGAAAATATTCCGGCTAATGTTGACACCTATTTATATGCAGATGACCTTACTATATCCTATCATTCACAAAGCATGCGGTCCATTGAGCGACAATTGCAGCTCTCGATAAATAAAATAGAATCATGGGCATCCCGCAATGGCTATCGTCTCTCTGCAACAAAAACAACTGCTATCCATTTTTGCAAAAAGCGTCAGCTCCATCCAGATCCCGAGCTAATATTAGGAACCCAAAAAATACCACTTAGCAAAAGTATCCGGTTCTTGGGCCTTACACTTGACACCAAACTTACCTTTCAGGCACATATACGACAAATAAGAACTCAGTGCATGAAAAAGATTAATATCCTCAAAGTTATATCTTCCATGACATGGGGAGCCGATCGCTTCACTCTTCTACATCTGTATCGAACCTTAATAAGATCTCGTCTAGATTATGGAGCCCCAGTTTATGATTCTGCACGAAAGACAGCATTGGCTTGGCTCAATCCGGTCCAGCATAGTGCTCTCAGGATTGCCTTAGGGGCCTTTAAGACATCCCCAGTGCAAAGTATGTATATAGATGCCAATGAACCTCCACTACATCTTAGGAGAAAAGTACTGCTTCTTAGTTATGCAGTCAAATTACGTAGTCACCCGTCTCATCCCATCTGGACATATCTTTTTGAACCGCAGTGGGAAAACTTATATAGAAATAAACCCAACGAAAACAAACCTGCTGGTATTCGGCTACAAGAGGTAACTCAAAATTGGAACATCTATCTTGGAAATATCTTTCAAGCTACGGACGCAGTACAAGCACCATGGGCAATGTATATACCTCATTGCGATGACTATTTTCTTCAGTGGGGAAAACACTCCTTATCGAACCACAATCTCAGACAACTACATGCGAATCACGCATTGACCAATGCTCACAGTCTTCAGATATACACGGACGGCTCCAAAACTGATGTCTCCGTGGGAGCTGCAGTAATGAGTCCTGCATGCACTGTCTCTGTCCAATTACCACTTGAATGCAGTGTTTTTACGGCCGAACTATACGCAATCAAAATGGCTTTAAAACTCCTTAACGATGTTCCAAACACCCAAGTAATAATATATACAGACTCTTTAAGTGCGGTGAATGCTCTGCAGAATAAATCACAACATTTGCATCCATTCCTCTCACAAATCAGGTCACAGTTATGCCAACTCAACAAAAATAATCGGACTGTTACGTTTTGCTGGATACCGAGCCACGTTGGAATTCCAGGAAATGAGCGTGCAGACGAAGCAGCAAAACACCCCACTTGCTTCGATTCCACCCCTGTTCCTTTTTCTGACTACAAACCAGTCATACGGCGGATATGTACTGAGATGTGGTCTGAAATGTGGCATAATCAAACCGGTAACAAACTTCTTGAAATAAAACACAATCCACAGCTGTGGAGATCCAGTTCCCGATCAAACAGGCAGGAAGAGGTCGTGCTGGCAAGAGCACGAATTGGCCATACACATCTTACACACCTATTTCTACTGCTAGGAGAAGATCCTCCACTTTGCCCGCATTGTAGTTCCATACTTACTGTAAAACATATTATCATTGAGTGTACACATTATCATTCAGCTAGAATCGCATGTTTCAAATCCTTAATTAGCTCACAAAAACCTCTGCAACTAAGCCATATACTTGGAAATGATGCCACTTTATCAGAACTGTTCACCTTTCTAAAAATGATTAACGCATACAATCACTTCTAGAATAGTCTCCTTTCCTATATTGACAAACACTCCAAAGTAACGGTATAGGCGCAATATGGTCATAGCAGCCCTTGCGCCAATAAATCCCACTCCAACAACAACAACAACAACCATAGTGCAATAACACTTATCTCAATCTACCTACCACCAAACCGTTCTTACTCTTTAAGAGATCTTGAAGACCTGTTTATACAGATACCTCCACCTCTCTGTATATTAGGGGACTTTAACGGGCACCACCCATTATGGGGTTCTCCCAAATTGGATAGACGTGGCCGACTAATTGAAAGCTTTTTAGAGGCACTAAATTTCAGTATACTCAATACTGGTGCACCGACACACGTACAGCTCCCAGCAGGACACACATCAGCAATAGACCTCACAATTTGTTCACCAGTACTAGTCCCAACCATAGAGTGGAATGTAATAAATGATCCCATGGGCAGTGACCACTTTCCAATAGTATGCAACTTTCTGATAGCAAAGACTCCTTCAATTCAACCGTGCAGAAAGTGGAAATTTGTCCGAGCAGACTGGGCAAAATTTCAATCGTCAATTGACCTTGATGAGGAAAAAATCCGCCTCCAACATATTGATGATGCCACAGATTACATCACGTCGCATCTTCTAAATGTGGCTAAAAATACAATACCACTATCAAATCCCCCGGGCCGAAAGCATCATAATTACTGGTGGAATGACAAATGCACCACAGCAAAGAGAGCAAAAAATAAAGCTTGGAATTTGTTTCGGCAATGTCCGAGCACAGTCAATCTTATTAACTATAAGAAGTTAAGGGCAAAAGCACGCTTCATACAAAAGCAAGCAAAGAAAGAATCCTGGATCCGTTTTGCCTCTAGTTTTCACAGAAATACTGATTCCAAAATAATATGGAAAAAAATTAGACAGCTGTCTGGTAAGTTTCCTACCATACCTTCTCCAATCCTCTCTTGGAATGGGAAAGATCTCTCTAATCCAGTAGATATAGCTAATGCTTTGGGAAATAGTTTTGCCGAAATTTCAGCAGCAACAGCCTATCCTACCTCATTCCAAAGAATTAAAAACACTGAAGAAAAGCATGCTTTTCATTTTCAAACTGCCCGTCTTCTCCCATATAACAAACCTCTGCAATATTCTGAACTTTTACATGTCATTAAAACTGCCCGCAATGGTGCTGCCGGGCCAGATGGGATTTATTATATCATGCTACAACATCTTGATGACAAAGCTTTGCGCTGCCTCCTGGTCCTTTACAATCGCATATTTTTAGAAAATGTTTTTCCAGCTTCTTGGCATCACTGTACAGTTTTGGCATTCCTGAAACCTGGAAAAGATCCATCCAACCCGAATAGCTATAGACCCATATCTCTCTCAAGCTGCCTCAGCAAAATTCTTGAGAAAATTATCCACAGAAGACTCGTCTGGATCATAGAGTCGGAACAGCTAATGAGCCATAGTCAATATGGCTTTCGTCAAAACAGGTCATGCCTAGACCTTATGGTCAAGGCTGAATTTGCCATCCGTAATGCTTTTGTCAAACATGAACATCTAGTAATGGTTTCAATAGACATAGAGAAGGCTTTTGATACCACTTGGCGGTATGGTATACTTAGTGATCTTTACCTTCTAGGACTACGAGGCAACCTTCCTATGTTTATTGAGAACTTCTTACATACTAGATCATTTCAAGTTCGATACCAACATGCCCTTTCCACAACTTTCATCCAGGAGGAAGGTGTTCCACAGGGATCAGTACTGAGTGCCACTCTTTTTGCTCTGAGAATAGATTCTATCACTAAGCAGCTTCCAAATACAGTTGAGACTTACCTTTATGCAGATGACCTTTCCATCTCCTGTCATTCTCAAAATATGAGGTCTGTTGAAAGACAGCTTCAGATATCACTTAATAAAATTCAACAATGGGCAAGCCTCAACGGCTATCGGCTCTCGCAGCAAAAAACAGTTGCCATCCACTTCTGTAGACAACGCAAACTCCATCCAGATCCTGAACTTCAAATTTCTAACATCGTTGTCCCAGTCACCAGCAACATCAGGTTTCTTGGATTAACCCTTGACAACAAGTTAAATTTCCTAGACCATATTAAAAATGTACGGACGTCATGTCTAAAAAAGTTAAACATACTCAGAGCTTTATCTGCCCAAACATGGGGTGCAGATCGTACCTCGCTTCTTCGTTTATACAGGGCATTAATCAGATCCCGTCTCGATTATGGTGCTCCTGTCTATGATTCTGCCAGAAAGAGTGTATTACGCTGGCTTGATCCAATTCAGCACAGTGCTTTGAGAATTGCAATTGGTGCATTCAGAACGTCGCCAGCACATAGTCTCTACATTGATGCTCACGAGCCCCCACTGGCTTTACGCAGGAAAACACTGTTACTCAAATATGCTGTAAAGATACAAAGTTGTGCCTCTCATCCCGTTCAGTCATACCTTTTCAACCCACCATTTGAAATCTTATACAGAAACAAACCTAGCATAGTAAAGCCAGCTGGTCTTCGCCTTCTTGAATTGGAGCAAGTTTGGAATATTTCCGTCCATTCCGTACAACAAGTAGCCACATGTACTCAGCCACCATGGACTCCTCCTCCTCTTCCAACCTGTGACTCTTACCTCTGTCAATGGAGAAAGAATACTTTGCAAGCATCAAATGTCAAACAAATTCATGCAGTTCACACTCAAAGATATACTGACTTCTCCCCAATCTATACAGATGGCTCTAAATCTAATTCAAATGTTGGAGCAGCTGCAGTGTTTCCGAATACAACTGTATCAGTTTCCCTTCCATCAGAATTTAGTATATTTTCTGCTGAATTATATGCAATCAAATTAGCTTTAGAAAATCTCTGTTCAGACAGTTCCTTCAAATCAGTTATTTACACTGATTCCCTCAGCTCAATCATGTCGTTATGTAATTCCTCAGATGAAGTCCACCCTATTCTTAATGAAATCAGAAGCTTATTACTGCAAATTAAAGAACGCAACCAACTGGTCACTTTTTGCTGGATTCCATCCCATTCTGGTATTTTAGGCAATGAACTGGCTGATAAAGCTGCAAAAAATCCAACTACTTTTGATTTAACCAATATCCCTGTTCCAGCATCAGATTATGCACTAACTGTTCATGCTGCTTGCATATCACAATGGACAGCACTCTGGCACTCTCAGACTAATAATAAACTCTTTCAGTTTAAACATGATCCAAAAATCTGGCACTCCAGTATCCGTACATCGAGACAAGAAGAAGTAGTCCTTTCAAGGGCAAGAATAGGACATACTCATCTGACCCACCTTCATTTACTCACAGGAGATGATCCACCACAATGTACACATTGTTCTAATAATTTGACAGTAAAACATATTCTTATTGGCTGCCCCTATTATAAACAAGCCAGAACTTCATCCTTGATCTCACTGGTTAATCTCCATAAACCAATAACTCTTGAAAATCTCATTGGTGATAAGGCAAATATTTCTGAATTTTTTGACTTTCTCAGGCAAACTGGGCTTTTCAATTATTTCTGATTTCAGATTTTCTTTTGATTTAGGGAAAACTCATGTTTTAATATAATAAGTGAATAGGCACATTATAGCCTTAGCAGCTTATGTGCCATTAAGCCTCCAGAACAACAACAAAAAAAAATAAAGGGTCGAACACGGCAATTTAAGTAACCTGCTTTGACTGATGCTGGTAGATTCGGTGAATTGAAAGTTAGAATTATGTTACGTGTTGGGACTAAGGTACCATCTTTTTGTATCATGATTCTTTTTGCTTGAGTTACATTTTGTGTCTTTAGTTCCTGTACTATTTCTTCTTCAGACACGTTCAGTAGATCCCACTCAGTAATCACTCCCTTGGACGAATTCAGGGTGTTATGTGGAGTGACTTGTATTGGAATTCCGCTTAAAGTGGTGAGTTTCAATAGTTGTTCAGAATGTCTTGGGAGAGAGGTCTCTATTAGCAAGTCCCCGGATTGGAGACGTTTCACCATTTTTGGTGATGCTGCTGCATGTTCCAGACATCGTTGGATTATGAAAGGGGAGAGCTTGCTAACAGGCTGTGCCGACAGAGAGCGGATAATTAGGAAGGCTGGTGATTCCTGTCTGCCTGCATCTTTTTTCATTCTCTTCGAGGTAGAGAAGTCATGGTCGGGTTCATGATTGTCATATTGAGCACTCTTGGGCTCTAGACGTGGAAATTCATTGGTTTCCATTACTGCTCCTTTTAGCCCCGAGGGTTGATTTATCCCCCAGGTTACCGGCCCCGCCACGTGGAGGCAGGAGCGGTGCCACCAGTGACCAAGCGATAAAGGTTAGTGGTTAGTGTGTTAGAAAAGTAGTTATATATACAAAAGAAAGGTGTCTTTCCTTTCTTCTAGGAGGCTTCCTTCTTTATTTACAAAGAGCCAGAAAATAAATAACTTTGAAAGTAAAGCTTTTGGAAATCTCTTTATCAAATTCTCCTTAGAAAAAACTCTTTCAAATTCACTTTGTAAATCGCTAGATCACTCGCTTGGCACTCGGGGCCATTAGACCGGATCTCTTTAAGAACGGGATGAGAGGGAGGAAAGGTAGATTGAAAGGCACTGATTGCACTTAAAGAGTCTGTATATATCAGAGATTGTTTAATATGATATTTGTCTATGTTATCTAGAGCCAGTTTTATTGCAAATAATTCTGCAGTATAGATACTGCATTCAGTGGGAAGAGAGGCAGTTGTTAAGAAAGTGGCGGAAACTGCTGCTGCACCTACAGCTGTATCTGTTTTGGAGCCGTCGGTATAGATCTGAACTTTCTCTGAGTTTTCCAAAGAATGCAATTTATGTAGCTGTTGAAAGTTGGTATTTGCCAGGGAGGATTTTCCCCATCTTGAAAAGAAATTGTCACAGTGAGGTATGAATTCAGTCCAGGGAGGTTCAGGGGTAGCAAGGTCTTGGAATATATTCTTAAAGTTTATTTTCCAACTGACCATGAGTTCTTGCAGTCGAATCCCAGCAGGGCGGTTTTCATTAGGTTTATTGTGATATAGCAGGGTGTGTTGAGGATCAAACAGATACTGCCAGCTGGGGTGGGCTGGAGTACTTCCAATCTTTGCTGCATAATTTAACAATAACATTTTTCTCCTGAGATGCAGAGGGGATTCGTTTGCCTCAATATACAGGCTGTGAACCGGAGATGTTCTGAAGGCTCCAACAGCTATTCTAAGGGCACTGTGCTGGATGGTGTTCAGACGTAATAGAGAACTTTTCCTGGCAGAGCCCCCTCGACGTGGGCACCTGTACGTGGTGAGGGGACCTCCCAGTGATGCTGCTGGTTTTCCAGATTAGCATCACTGGGATCCAACGCCCATACCTTGGTTCCAGGGTTACATCATTGGAATCCGGCGTGTGCAGCCGTGCGCCGCGACCCGTGGAAGCGGAAAGGGGGATCCTGGTGGTTGAGGGGCCCAGCCTTAATACACCACTTTGGCCCCTGCTTCGACGAGATGGGTGGTCCCGGACCGGCTCGACTGGGATCAATCGGCGGGTGGTATTATACTGCTAGGGTCAACTGCGTTCCAATAAGTCTCCCTCCCTATGGTCCTGGGACGGGATAAAGACTTATTGGTAACGTGGGTATGGTGTTCTAAGCGAACTCGGCGTCCCATTCGTGTACGCAGTACCTGCTAGTTCACGAGTGGGCGCCCCCTCGTAGGGCTCCGTGGTGGGTGAGGTACTTAGGCATCAGACATTTTTCTTTACTCTCATGAGTAATTCAAATCCCCTTTCTTCTGGGGCCCCAACAAGGCCCCTACCTAATCGAGATGATGACGCAGATAACACCTCTGCAAAACGAGCCAGAACTGAGGATAAATCACCACCATTAGTGACACCGCTTTTCCTCATTCTCCATTCCACCGGAGAGCAGTCCATTGGAAAGATGTCACCCTTCTTCATCCAGAAAGGATTAGAAGGGTTGGCAGGTTCACCAAAATCTGTAAAAAGACTGCGTTCTGGCGACCTTTTGGTCGAAGCTTCTACCACCAAGCAAGCGGAAAAAATCATAAAGGCTACATCCATAGGGGGAATACCTATCATCGTAACCCCTCACAAAACTCTAAATTCTTCACGTGGTGTCATATCAGAGTGGGACCTTCTTCATGTTTCTGAAGAAGAGATCTGCTCTGAATTGAAAGACCAAGGAGTGACAGCTGTAAAGAGAATATCGATACGGAAGGATGGGAATCTCGTCCCTACCCGAGTTCTCATCCTCACGTTTAACACCCCACGGCCTCCAAATTCCATCAAGGCAGGTTATCTAAACTGCCCAGTGAGGATTTATATCCCAAACCCACTGCGGTGTTTTAGATGCCAAAAATACGGCCACTCACAAACATCTTGTCGTGGTAACCCTGCCTGTGCTCGATGTGGTGTTAAAGACCACGAGAGCAAGGAATGTACAGCTCCAAAACCCGCCTGTGTTAACTGCCAAGGTGAGCACCCCGCCTATTCAAGAGCATGCCAGCGGTGGAAAGACGAAAAAGAAATCCAAAAACTAAAAACAGAGCTGAATATTTCCTACCCAGAGGCCAGAAAACGTATCCAACCAGTAAATAGCGGGAAACCTTCATATGCCCAGAAGGTTTCTGCTAAGAGCACTATCGGGACACAAACTGAGATGACTATACCACCAAGAGAGTCATTCACCCCGATTGCACGCTATTTATTGAGTTCTCAAAAGCCCACCAAAAAAACACAGTCAGTTGCCACTCCTATATCCGTACCTCCTAGTGCTCCACCACTACCAAAACCAAGTGGTAAAGAGCCTGAAGTAACAACAGAAAGAATGGATGTAGAGAACAAGGAGGTACAGGATGAATCAGTCTTGGAACTCTTTGCGGAGGAAGAAATGGACACGGGACATCGTCCATTCTTCCCCAAAAAAGACAAAGCCAAGACTGATAAAAGTAAGCCCTCAGCACCTCGGAAGCCGCCTGATGGACCCACCAAGCCAAAATAATGGCTAAATTCCTACAATGGAATTGTCGTGGATTCCGGCGAAATACTGATGACATCAAGGCCCTCCTGCAAAAGCACGAGCCAGTTTGCTTTTGCTTGCAGGAGACTTATCTAAAGGCAAATGATGATCCCACCCTGCATAACATCACAATCTTTCGTAAGGATAGAATTGCGGATGGTCCTGCTCATGGAGGAGTGGCTATCCTTGTGGGTAATCAGACCCCAGTTCAGCCCTTGCTAATTACAACCAGCATAGAGGCTGTTGCAATTCGCCTTACAGTGGGATTTTTAATAACGGTCTGCTCGATTTATTTGCCACCTGGGACTGACATCTCCCAGGAAGACCTTGATGATCTTGTAACGCAGTTGCCTCCCCCTTTCTTACTTCTCGGGGATTTTAACGGACATAACACCCTGTGGGGTAGTGCTAACATCAACGGAAGGGGACGAGTCATAGAGCGTATGCTCAATGACAATGACCTTTCCCTTCTAAATACTGGAACAAACACCTTCTTCCATATGCCTACCCGTACTTTTTCTGCCATTGATCTCTCTATCTGCTCCCCTTCTCTACTCCCTTCACTCACCTGGGAAGTGGAGGAGAATCCATACGGAAGTGATCACTTCCCTGTGATAACCTTGTTACACAGTGGGAGACCGTGTCTTCCTTTTAGGTTACCACGGTGGAAGTTTGATCAGGCTGACTGGAATGCCTTCCAACATCAGGCAAATTTTGACCTCAGTACAGTCAGTCAGGAGCCTATCAATGACGCAGTAACGTACATCACAGAAATCATTGTCCACGCAGCTGCTAATGCTGTCCCAAAAACATCAGCCCGGTTTCCACCATTTCCCAAACCTTGGTGGAATTCACAATGCACAGCAGCAAAAAAGGCTCAAAACAAAGCGTGGGGGATATTCCGTCGATATCCTACCACTTGTAATCTAATAGCCTTCAAGCGTGCACGAGCCAAAGCACGCTACATTCGCCGTCAGAGTCAAAAGGAATCATGGATCCGTTTTACATCATCTATTAACCAGGCTACCAATTCTAAGGTAGTCTGGGATAAAATCCGGAAAATGAAGGGAAAATATACATCCCACCCTTCTTCAATCCTAGATTATAATGGATGCGCTATTGCAGATCCAACTGCAATAGCCAATGCTCTTGGGGAAACATTCTCTAACATCTCCGCAACATCTTCGTATTCCCCAGAGTTCCTGGTCCTGAAACATAAAATTGAAAAGCAGGCACTTAATTTCAAGTCCAAGGGCCTCTATCCCTACAACGGGGCATTCACTATGCAGGAACTGAAGAGAGCCCTCACTCTTTCTAATGCAAGTGCTGTTGGACCAGATGGCATCCATTATGAAATGATTAAACGGCTTTCACCAAAATCTATGGATTATCTGCTCCTTCTTTATAACAGAATCTTTATTGAAGGGCAGTTTCCGGACTCCTGGCGGAAGGCAATCGTCCTTGCTTTTCCTAAGCCAGGAAAGGATCCAAAAGTCACCACCAATTATCGTCCTATAGCTCTGACTAGCTGTCTGTGCAAAATCCTGGAGAGAATGGTTAATTCTCGTTTAATATGGTACTTAGAAACAAATGACCTTCTCTCCAACATCCAGTGCGGCTTCCGAAGGAACCGGTCCACTTTGGACCATCTTATTAGATTGGAAACATCCATCCGGGATGCTTTCCTAAAACGCGAACACTTGGTGTCGGTGTTCTTTGACATGGAGAAAGCGTATGACACAACTTGGAGATTTGGCATCATAAAAGATCTGCATAGCCTTGGTCTTAGGGGACGACTCCCCATTTTTATTGAAAACTTTTTAGCCGATCGATCTTTCCAAGTTCGTGTGGGATCCTCACTCTCTCGTTCCTTTAGCCAAGAGGAGGGAGTACCACAGGGATCAGTTTTAAGTGTCACGCTTTTCGCCATCAAAGTAAATTCCATCACAGAACAACTTCCTCCAACCGTAAACGGTGCCCTCTATGTTGATGACTTTAGCATATTTTGTCAGTCATGCAACATGAGGGTTATTGAAAGACAACTGCAGAAAGCCATTGATTGCCTCAACTCCTGGGCACTTGAAAATGGTTTCAGGTTCTCGCCGGAGAAGACCGTTTGCGTACACTTTTGTCGTAAGCGTAATCTTCATCCTGAACCTGAATTAAGGCTCGGACAAAATGCTATTCCAGTTGCGGCGGATACAAAATTTCTGGGACTCGTATTTGATAAAAAGTTGACCTTTCTTGATCACATTCGTCAACTCCGCACCAAGTGCACAAGAGGGCTAAATATCCTCCGCTCTCTCTCCTCTACATCTTGGGGAGCAGACCGATGTACCCTCCTTCGGCTTTACCGTGCACTTGTGCGATCCAGACTAGATTACGGGTCCCTGGTATACAATTCGGCCAGAGACAGTGTACTTCGGTGGCTGGATCCTGTCCATCATCTGGCACTCCGTACCGCTATTGGAGCATATCGAACATCTCCAGTCCAGAGCTTATACGTCGAAGCAAACGAACCGCCGTTATCGCTTCGTCGTAAGCAGTTGTCTCTAAACTACGTTTTCAAACTGAAATCCCTGCCAGACCATCCTACGTGGCTATCCGTTTTTGAGCCACGATGGGAAAATTTGTATAACACACGTAAGACTGCCAACCGACCTTTTGGTATTCGTGTCCAAGAGCTACTCAAAGAATTTAATATCAAGGTAGACAAGGTTGCCCAAACACCGAAGCAACCCCTTCCACCCTGGCATGCTCATTTCCCGGCATGTGACTTGTCACTTAGAAATTGGGGAAAGTCGGACACTCCATCGTCTGTCTACCTGCAGCTTTATTCAGCACACCGAGCTGAATATTCTGACTTCGCGCCAGTTTACACAGACGGCTCGAAGTCGGAATCATATGTGGGATCTGCTGCTGTCTTTACAGACAGCATTACATCAGAGCAGATTCCCTCTGAATGCAGCATATTTACTGCAGAGCTGCTCGCTATAGAGTTAGCCTTGGATCACATTAGTAAATGCGAATACCAACGGTTCATTTTGTATACCGACGCTCTCAGCGTGTTACAGGCTTTAATATCTGTGAGATATAATTCTCATCCAGTTCTGTCTAGCATTCAGCAGAAGATTCACTTCCTCCGAGAACGTGAATATGATATCCGCTTCTGCTGGATTCCCAGCCACATTGGGATTAAGGGAAATGATTTGGCTGACAATGCAGCCAAATCAGCAGTTCCCAATAATAATCGCTGCCTGTCAGTCCCTTATACAGACTGCAGGCGAATAATACACGAAAAGATACACTCCCAATGGCAGGATTCGTGGAATAGACAGACTGCGAATAAATTATATCTTATAAAGCCTTTAATTGAACCGTGGCAGTCTAGTCTGCGCAGGAATCGTAAAGAGGAAGTTGTTCTCGCCCGGACCCGCATAGGACATAGTCATTTGACTCATTCGTTTTTGCTGAGGGCTGATGACCCTCCTATGTGTGAGTCCTGTGGCACAATTTTATCAATTAGACACATTTTAGTTGACTGTCCAGATTTTAGCAATATCCGTTTTACCGCTTTTAGCCATCTGACTGAGCCGTATACACTCAGTCAGATTTTATCTGACAATGACAATGTGTCTGCTATTTTTAGCTTTTTGAAAGCAATAAACGTTTTTAATCGTATTTAAAATTCATGTTATTATTATTTCGTTTATTGATTTATCATTGTAATTAGATCTGGACACGGTGGCCTAATTAATTAGGTCACTGAGATGTTAAATTTTTATATATTACCTGGTCTTGGCGCATTATAGCCTTAGATGCTAATGCGCCAATAAAACCAAACCAAACCAAACCAAACCAAGCACTTAATTTTAAGTCCAAGGGCCTCTATCCCTACAACGGGGATTTTACTATTCAGGAACTGAAAAGAGCCCTCGCTCTTTCCAAAGCAAGTGCTGTTGGACCAGATGGCATCCATTATGACATGATTAAACATCTTTCACCAAAATCTATGGATTGTCTGCTCCTTCTGTATAACAGAATCTTTACTGAAGGGCAGTTTCCGGATTCCTGGAGAAAGGCAATCGTTCTTGCCTTCCCTAAGCCAGGAAAGGATCCAAAAGTCACCACCAACTATCGTCCTATTGCTCTGACTAGCTGTCTGTGCAAAATCCTGGAGAGAATGGTTAATTCTCGTTTAATATGGTACTTAGAATCAAATGACCTTCTCTCCAACATACAGTGCGGCTTCCGAAGGAACCGGTCCACTTTGGACCATCTTATTAGATTGGAAGCATCCATCCGGGATGCTTTCCTAAAACGTGAACACTTGGTGTCGGTGTTCTTTGACATGGAGAAAGCGTATGACACAACTTGGAGATTTGGCATCTTAAAAGATCTGCATAGCCTTGGCCTTAGGGGGCAACTCCCCATTTTTATTAAAAACTTTTTAGCCAATCGATCTTTCCAAGTTCGTGTGGGATCCTCACTCTCTCGTTCCTTCAGCCAAGAGGAGGGAGTACCACAAGGATCAGTATTAAGTGTCACGCTTTTTGCCATCAAAGTGAATTCCATCACAGAACAACTTCCTCCAACTGTAAACTGTGCCCTCTATGTTGATGACTTTAGCATATTTTGTCAGTCATGCAACATGAGGGTTATTGAAAGACAACTGCAGAAAGCTATTGATCGCCTCAACTCCTGGGCTCTTGCTAATGGCTTCAGGTTCTCGCCGGAGAAGACCGTTTGCGTACACTTTTGTCGTAAGCGTAATCTTCATCCTGAGCCTGAATTAAAGCTCGGACAAAATGTAATTCCAATAGCAGCGGACACAAAATTCTTGGGACTCGTATTCGATAAAAAGCTGACCTTTCTGGATCACATCCGTCAACTCCGCACAAAGTGCACAAGAGGGCTAAATATTCTGCGCTCTCTTTCCTCAACATCTTGGGGTGCGGATCGATGCACCCTACTACGCATCTATCGTGCACTTGTACGATCCAGACTGGATTACGGGTCCCTGGTATACAATTCGGCCAGAGACAGTGTACTTCGTTGGCTCGATCCTGTCCATCATCTGGCTCTCCGTACCGCTATTGGAGCATATCGCACATCTCCTGTCCAGAGCTTATACGTCGAAGCAAACGAACCGCCATTATTGCTTCGACGTAAGCAGTTGTCTCTAAACTACGCTCTAAAACTGAAATCCCTGCCAGACCACCCTACGTGGCTAACCGTTTTTGAGCCACGATGGGAAAATTTGTACAACACCCGTAAGACTGCCAATCGTCCTTTTGGTATTCGTGTCCAAGAGCTACTCAAAGAACTTAATATAAAGGTAGACAGGGTTGCCCAAACACCAAAGCAACCCCTTCCACCCTGGCATGCTCATGTCCCGGCATGTGACTTGTCCCTTCGAAATTGGGGAAAGTCGGACACTCCATCGTCTGTCTACCTGCAGCTTTTTTCAGCACACCGAGCTGAACATTCTGACTTCGCGCCAGTCTACACAGACGGGTCGAAGTCAGAATCATATGTGGGATCTGCTGCTGTCTTTACAGACAGCACTACATCGGAGCAGATTCCCTCTGAATGCAGCATATTTACTGCAGAGCTGCACGCTATAGAGTTAGCCTTGGATCACATTAGTGAATGCCAATACCAACGGTTCATTTTGTATACCGACGCTCTCAGCGTGTTACAGGCTTTAATATCTGTGAGATATAATTCTCATCCAGTTCTGTCTAGCATTCAGCAGAAGATTCACGTTCTCCATGAACGTGAATATGATATCCGCTTCTGCTGGATTCCTAGCCACATTGGGATTAGGGGAAATGATTTGGCTGACGCCGCAGCCAAATCAGCAATTCCCAATAATGACCACTGCCTGTTAGTCCCCTATACAGACTACAGGCAAATAATACATCAAAAGATACATTCCCAATGGCAGGATTCGTGGAATAGACAGACTGCGAATAAGTTATATCATATAAAACCTGTAATTGAACCGTGGCAGTCTAGTCTGCGCAGGAATCGTAAGGAGGAAGTTGTTCTTGCCCGGACCCGCATAGGACACAGTCATTTAACTCATTCGTTTTTGCTGAGGGCTGATGACCCTCCTATGTGTGTGTCCTGTGGCACAATCCTAACGATTAGACACCTTTTAATTGACTGTCCAGATTTTAGCAGCACCCGTTTTACCGCTTTTAGTCATCTGACTGAGCCTTATACACTCAGTCAGATTTTATCCGACAATGACAACGTGTCTGCTGTTTTTAGCTATTTTAAATCAATAAAAGTTTTTAATTGTATTTAAAATTTGTTATTGTTATCTCTTTATTGATTTAATTTTTATATATTTGTTATTATTTATCTGGACATGGTGACCTAACTAATTAGGTCACCGAGAATTTAAACTTTTAAATATTGCATAGTCTTGGCGCATTATGGCCACAGCTGCCAATGCGCCAATAAAAAACCAAAAACAAACAATCCTGGCAGAGTCGTAGACAGGTGCTCCATAATCCAAGCGCGATCTTATTAAAGCTCTATAAAGATGTAGGAGAGAGCTTCTGTCAGCACCCCATGACATAGTGGAGACAGCTTTTAGGATATTCAGTTTTTTAAGACAAGTATTCCGGAGGTACACCATATGGGAAGCAAAATTAAGTTTATTATCTAGATTTAACCCCAACAGACGGAAATTGTTAGTGACTGGAATCAGGCTGTTGTTTAAAAATATTTCTGGGTACGGATGTAATTTCCGTTTTTTACAGAAATGAATAGCAGTAGACTTCTTTTCTGCTAGGGAATAACCATTCCGCAATGCCCATGATTCTATACTAGCTATAGCAATTTGAAGTTGCCTTTCGATGGTGTTCATAGTCTGGGATTGAGTAGAGATAATGAGGTCATCGGCAAACATGTACGATTGTACTGTACTTGGTACATCCCTTGTCATGTTGGTGATTCTTATTGCAAATAATGTTGGACTCAGAATGGAACCCTGTGGTACACCTTCCGCTTGTTCAAATGTTTTGGATAAATTATTCATGTATCTGACCTGAAAAGTTCTATGGCATAGGAAGCTTTGTATAAATTGGGGTAAATGACCTCTCAAGCCGAAAGAGTGTAGATCTTTAAGAACACCATACCGCCAGGTGGTATCAAAGGCTTTCTGAATATCTAGATTAATCATCACCAGATGCTGTCCCCTTATGAAGGCATTACGTATATTTGACTCTGCTTTTATCATTACGTCTAAGGTGGAACGGTTTTTCCGAAACCCGTACTGATTACTATTTAGCAAGTTGTTAGTTTCGAGGAACCAGATTAACCGCCTGTGAACCATTTTTTCCAGGACTTTGCCTAAACAATTGGTCAGTGAAATTGGCCTATAGTTATGTGGAAAGGTACGATCCTTTCCGGGCTTTGGGAAGGCTAGAACTATTGAGTGACACCAGGAAACTGGGTAAGCATTTTCTAAGAATATTCGGTTGTAATAATTTAACAAGAATCTTTTTGCTCTGTCGTTCAGTTGTTTTAACATTATATAGTAGATCCCATCTGGACCAGCAGCGCTATTTGATGTTTTATTAAGAGCTCCAAAAAGTTCTGTTAATGTGAATGGCTGGTTATATGGATGTGAAATTCTCGTGGAAAAATTAATCTTATGCTGCTCTGCAGTTTTCTTAATTCGCTGAAAGGTTGGTTTATAGGAGGCTATTGCTGATATACTGGCGAATGATTCCGCTAAGGCATTTGCTATTTCTCCCGGGGATGACAACTCTTTCCCTTCCCAGTTTAGTATTGTAGCTGGGGCCTGAATGTATTTGCCAATTAGTGTTTGTATTTTTCTCCAGATAATTCTGCTGTCTGTATCCTTGTTTATGCTCGAGGAAAAGCTAATCCAGGCATCTTTCTTTGCTTTTCGTCTTCGGAAGGTGATCACTGTTTAGTGGATTTTCAAGAATCGACCACTCCATAATAGTATATACGGAAGGAGAACAGATTGACAGGTCTATTGCACTCATGGATCCTGTCGAAAAATGAATATAGGTAGGTTCACCAGTGTTCAGAAGGGTAAGTTGATAAGAGTCCAGAAGCGATTCTATTAACTTGCCTCTCTTGTCAATTGTTGGAGATCCCCACATCGGATGATGAGCATTAAAGTCTCCAAGTAAGCAGAAAGGAGACGGTAGCTGTTCTATTAGTTTTTCTAGGTCATCTGAAGAAAATGAGAAATTAGGAGGAATATATATAGATGCTATTGTAAGAGTGATGCCAATTTCAATGCGCACTGCCACTACTTCAAAAGGAGTCTGAAGAGCAATATGTTTGGAGGGTACGTTGTTTCTTATAAGAACTGCCACTCCTCCACGGGCTGGAGAGTCGATATTTCTATCTCTTCTAAAGATAGAGTAATTTTTTATAGTAGGACACACTTGTGAATTTAAATAAGTTTCCTGTAGGGATACGCCTGCTGGATCATAACGGTGGATGAGATCACATATATCATCTTTTTGTACTGCGAAACCCTCTACAATTCCATTGAAGAATTTTTTCCATTAGGCGGTTTTGTTGGTTGTTTTTGTTTCTGACTGCTTTTTAGTTGTGACTTGTTTGCATCGATCCGATTTTCCTTTCTCTTTCTTTGGAAAGTAGGGACGTGTTACGTCCATCTCATCAGTCGCATGAAGTTCTAATATGGCATCTTCTGGGTCATTGTGCTGGTCAATATCCATTCTGGTTGAATTTGGTGGTTTCAGTACCATGGTTTCTGTCACTTTTTGTTTTGCTGTTGGGTTTACATTAGCTGGAATGGTAATTGGGGTATTACTGGCTTGTTCAATTTTTTGTTGCGAAGGACACTGTTTGGGGGCAGAGAGCATGGAGCGTGCCCAATTAGCGATAGACATATTTGGGGGAACGGCAACATCTGTTTTTGTACCTGTTGACTGAAATTGTTTAGCAGCCGTTGCATATGTGCGTTTTGGATCTGTTTTTAGTATTTGCCTTCTCGCCTCTGGATATGTCACTTTATTCTCAATTTTATATTTCTGGATTTTTTTTTTTTTCCTTGCTTCCAAAGTTCGCAACTTTTGGAAAAAGCTGAGTGATCACCCTTACAGTTTGGGCAAACAGAAGTCGTAGCAGTGCATTCAGTTTGATTGTGCACCTTCGATCCACAAATTGGACATACTGACTCACCACGACATGCTGTTTGGGAGTGTCCATATCTTTGGTGGCCCCGGGTGCCAAGCGAATGTGACTGAGCGATTTCTCTGTGCTATCACTGCGATTTTCCAAAAGTGATCTATAGTTATTTTACGTTCTTGTCGTTAATAAATTTATTCATTTAAAAACAGCTCTTGTAACAAAAACACTTGTACAGAGCAAGAAAGGAAAGGCACCTTTCTTTATTTCTTCTAGTTTACTACTAACCACTTACTACTTTTCGCTTGGTCACACCAGGCACTGCTCCTGCCTCCCCGTGGCGGGGCCGGTAACCTTGGCAGAAAAGTCCATCTGCCAGGGGCTAAGAGGAGCCAACATGGAACAAAATATGTTTCCAACTTTAGAGCCGTCAAGCTGTCGGCCAACCACAGAAAATGACCATGACCATGATTCGTCGCAAGCAAAGAGGTTGAAAACCAATCCCTCGGCGACAGACTTACCTGCATTCTTAATAATGCACTCACTATCTGAACAGCCTCTCAGTAAGCTATCCCCCTTTTTAATTCAAAAACATCTAGAAAGTATTGCAGGGTCTCCCAAGACGGTTAAGAGACTGCAATCAGGGGACTTACTTATTGAAACTCTGAATAGCAGGCACTCTGAGAAATTACTAAAAAAGACAACTTTCGCTGGTATTCCAGTGAAAGTAACTCCACATGCAACCCTAAATACATCAAAGGGTGTAATATCTAGTTGGGACCTGATGAATGTGTCGGAGGAAGAAATTAAAGAAGAGCTTCAGGAACAAAATGTAATAGCTGTAAAAAGAATAATGATAAAAAAAGAAAATATTCTTACACCTACCAGAAATATCATTCTTACCTTCAACAGTCCAATCCTGCCCTCATCAGTAAAAGCTGGATATCTACTTTGCCGCACTCGTCCTTTCATACCAAATCCGTTGAGATGTTATAAATGCCAAAAGTATGGCCACTCTCAAACGACATGCAGAAGCAACCCAGTTTGTCCCAACTGTGGATCCTCCGATCACATTCAAAGTGATTGTGTGGCGAAAGAAATGATATGTCCCAACTGCAAAGGGAACCATCCGGCCTACTCTAAGACATGTGGCCCCGAGTGCCAAGCGAGTGATCATAGCGATATTTCCAAAGTGATTTGAAAGCGTATTTTCTCTAAGCGACAGATTGTAGAGATTGTTAAAACCCTCTTTATTTATAAAATTATTTAATTTTGGCTTTTTCTAAATAAAGAACTAAGCTTCATATCAAGGAAGGAAAGACCCTTTCTTTTATATTTATATATATATAACCAATTTCTCTAACACACTAACCACTAATCTCTTATCGCTTGGTCACTGGTGGCACCGCTCCTGCCTCCACGTGGCGGGGCTGGTAGTCTGAGTATTAATCTAATACTCAGGGCGAAAAGGAGCAAATATGGATCCATTAATATCACCAACTGTAGAGCCTACGTGCTCGCATGAACTTGAGTCATCTCAAGCAAAAAGAATCAAAAAAGATGATTCTTCACATGACATACCTGCTTTTCTAATTATACACTCTTTATCAACGAAACCTCTTAGTAGCTTATCGCCATTTCTTGTGCAGAAAAGCATAGAGGCCGTAGCAGGTACTCCCAAAATTGTCAAACGCCTTCGCTCAGGAGATCTTCTTATAGAGACTTCCCATCCCAGTCATTCTAGACAACTCCTGAAGCAAACGACCTTCGGAGGCCTTCCCATTTCAGTAACCCCGCACAGAAGTTTAAACACCTCAAAGGGAGTCATCTCGGAATGGGACCTCCTTAATGTTTCTGAGGAAGAAATCGCCGAAGAACTGAAAGCACAACGTGTTGTCGGTGCTAAGAGAATTATGACCAAACAAGATGGTGTCCTTACACCCACAAGAAATGTTATCCTTACCTTCAGCAGTCCGAATCTCCCAGAATCAGTAAAAGCTGGCTACCTTTCCTGTAAGATCCGACCCTATATACCAAATCCACTTAGATGCTTTAAATGCCAGAAGTATGGTCATTCTCAAACAGCATGCCAAGGTAAGACAATCTGTCCCCTGTGTGGCTCATCAGACCATTCCCAAACTGAATGTACAGCAGCAACGCCAAAGTGTCCCAATTGCCAGGGTACTCACCCCGCATATTCTAGAACTTGCGAATTATGGAAAACGGGAAAGAAAATAATGAAGTACAAGGTAGAGAAAAATGTATCTTACCAAGAGGCACGTAAACAGATATTAAATGTGATGCCTGCCAAAACATATTCCAATGCAGTCAAAAACACTAAAGAATTTGCTACACAGACTTATATTACTATTCCTCCTAAATTATCTCTTATTCAATGGGCTAGATCCATCCTTGCAGATGGTGAACCCCTCAACGTGGGCACCTGTACGTGGTGAGGGGACCTCCCAGTGACGCTGCTGGACTTCCAGACTAGCATCACTGGGATCCAACGCCCACAGCCCAGGTTCCAGGCTTACATCAATGGAATCCGGCGTGTTTGCCGTGCGCTGCGACCCGTGGAAATTCGGAAAGGGGGATCCTGGTGGTTGAGGGGCCCAGCTTCAATACACCACTTTGGCCCCTGCTTCGACAAGACGGGTGGTCCTGGAAGGCCCGGCTAGGATCAATCGGCTAGTAGGCTCGCCTGCGAGGGTCAACCGTGTCAATGCCACGCCCCTACCCTCATGGTCCGAGGGACAGGATTCAGGCTGGCGGCGGTGCGGGTATAGTGTCTGGGTAGCCCTGGCGTCCCACTCCCGAGCGCATTTATTGCATGCCGGGTAGTGGGCGTCCCTTTGGGCTCCGTGGTGGGTGGGGAGCCCGGGCACTGAACAATTTAATAAACTACATGAATCCTGATAAACAAACTTCTTCAGGGGCCCCAACCCGGTCCCTATCTGAAACCATTGACAAAGATCCAGATAGCATTATTGCTAATAAGAGGCAGCGAACCGAATTACCATCTGGGCCAGTCCCAAGGTTCCTAATTATGCACTCAACCGGTGAAAAACCGATTGGTAAAATGTCGCCCTTCTTCATACAGAAAGGGTTAGACGGGTTAGCAGGTTCTCCCAAATCAGTTAAGAGGCTCCGTTCTGGAGACCTCTTAATTGAAACTAAAAATGACAGGCAATCGGAACATCTACTCCGAACAACATCAATCGGAGGAATCCCTATAACAGTGACACCACACAGAACACTCAATTCATCTAGAGGTGTCATTTCGGAGTGGGACCTTCTCGACGTATACGAGGAGGAAATCTGCTCCGAATTAAAACCACAGGGAGTCATTGCCGTCAAGAGAATCACTGCGCGAAGGGATGGTAAAATTGTTAAAACCAGGAGCGTTATCCTGACTTTTAACACTCCTAAACCTCCTGATGAGATAAAAGCTGGATACATCAACTGTTCAGTGCATCCATACATTCCGAACCCTTTACGGTGTTTCAAATGTCAGAAGTATGGACATTCTCAAATGGCCTGCCGTGGAGTCTCTGCATGCGCTCGATGCGGTGCAAAGGACCACGAAACAACAGCTTGTTCAGCCGCAAAACCCACCTGTATTAACTGTGAAGGCGAACATCCGGCCTACTCACGAGCATGCCAGAGGTGGAAAGAAGAAAAAGAAATTCAACGGCTGAAGGCAGAGCTAAATATATCATACCAGGAGGCAAGGAAATCGGTCAAACCCCTGAATATCAACAGACCTACCTACGCCCAGAAGGTGGCGGGGAGATGTTCCGTCGGAACTCAGACGGACATGACCATTCCTCCAAAGGAGTCTTTCACTCCCATCGCGCGGTATCTATTAAGTTCACAAAAACCTGCACAGAAGGACCAATCAGCTGCCACACCTATATCGGTACCTCCTAACGCTCCACAAATTACGAAGGTAGTTCTGAAAGAAAAGAATAAGAAAGGGGAAGTCCCCCCTAGTACCCAAGAAAAGATGGATGTCGAGCAGAAGGAGGTACCCGAAGAGTCAGTCTTGGAACTCTTTGCGGAGGAGGAAATGGACACGGGACAGCGTCCATTCTTCCCCAAAAAAGACAAATCCAAGACTGATAAAAGTAAGCCCTCAGCACCTCGGAAGCCGCCTGATGGACCCACCAAGCCAAAATAATGGCTAAATTCCTACAATGGAATTGTCGTGGATTCCGGCGAAATATTGATGACATCAAGGCACTCCTGCAAAAGCACGAGCCAGTTTGCTTTTGCTTGCAGGAGACATATCTAAAGGCAAATGACGATCCCACGATGCATAACACCACATTTTTTCGTACGGACAGAATTGCGGATGGCTCTGTACATGGGGGAGTGGCTATCCTTGTGGGTAACCAGACCCCAGTGCAGCCCTTGCTAATTACAACTAGCATAGAAGCTATTGCAATTCGCCTTACGGTGGGATTTTTATTAACCGTCTGCTCCATCTATTTGCCACCTGGGACTGACATCTCCCAGGAAGACCTTGATGATCTTCTAACGCAGCTGCCTCCCCCTTTCTTACTTCTTGGGGATTTTAATGGACATAACACCCTGTGGGGTAGTGCTAACATCAATGGAAGGGGACGAGTCATAGAGCATATGCTCACTGACAATGACCTTTCCCTTCTAAATACTGGAACAAACACCTTTTTCCACATGCCTACCCGTACTTTTTCTGCCATTGATCTCTCTATCTGCTCCCCTTCTCTACTCCCTTCACTCACCTGGGAAGTGGAGGAGAATCCATACGGTAGTGATCACTTCCCCGTGATAACCTTGCTACACAGTGGGAGACCATGTCTTCCCTTCAGGCTACCACGGTGGAAGATTGATCAAGCTGACTGGACTGCCTTCCAACATCAGGCAAATTTTGATCTTAGTACAGTCAGTCAAGAGCCTATCAATGATGCAGTTAAGTACATCACAGAAAATGTTGTCCAAGCAGCTGCAAATGCTGTCCCAAAAACATCAGCCCGGTTTCCACCATTTCCTAAACCTTGGTGGAATTCACAATGCACAGCAGCAAAAAAGGCTCAAAACAAAGCGTGGGGGATATTTCGCCGATATCCTACCACGAACAACCTTATAGCCTTCAAACGTGCACGAGCCAAAGCACGCTACATCCGTCGTCAGAGTCAAAAGGAATCGTGGATCCGTTTTACATCATCTATTAACCAGTCTACCAACTCTAAGGTAGTCTGGGATAAAATCCGGAAAATGAAGGGAAAATGTACATCCCACCCTTCTTCAATCCTAGATTATAATGGATGCGCTATTGCAGATCCAACTGCAATAGCTAATTCTCTTGGGGAAACATTCTCCAAGATCTCTGCAACATCTTCCTATTCCCCAGAGTTTCTGGTCCTGAAATATAAAATCGAAAAACAGGCACTTAGCTTTAAATCTAAGAGCATTTATCCCTACAACGGGGATTTCACTATTCTGGAACTGAAAAGGGCCCTTGCTCTTTCCAAAGCAAGTGCCGTTGGACCAGATGGCATCCATTATGAAATGATTAAACATCTTTCATCAAAATCTATGGATTGTCTGCTCCTTCTGTATAACAGAATCTTTACTGAAGGGCAGTTTCCGGACTCCTGGCGAAAGGCTATCGTTCTTGCCTTTCCTAAGCCAGGAAAGGATCCAAAAGTCACCACCAATTATCGTCCTATTGCTCTGACTAGCTGTCTGTGCAAAATCCTGGAGAGAATGGTTAATTCTCGTTTAATTTGGTATCTAGAAACAAATGACCTTCTCTCCAACATCCAGTGCGGCTTCCGAAGAAACCGGTCCACTTTGGACCATCTTATTAGAATGGAAGCATCCATCCGGGATGCTTTCCTAAAACGCGAACACTTGGTGTCGGTGTTCTTTGACTTGGAAAAAGCGTATGACACAACTTGGAGATTTGGCATTTTAAAAGATTTACATAACCTAGGCCTTAGAGGGCATCTGCCCTTTTTTATTCAAAACTTTCTCGCCAAACGATCGTTCCAAGTTCGTGTGGGATCCTCACTCTCTCGCTCCTTTAGCCAAGAGGAGGGAGTACCACAAGGATCAGTATTAAGTGTCACGCTTTTTGCCATCAAAATTAATTCCATCACAGAACAACTTCCTCCAACTGTAAACAGTGCCCTCTATGTTGATGACTTTAGCATTTTTTGCCAGTCGTGCAACATGAGGGTTATTGAAAGACAACTGCAGAAAGCCATTGATAGTCTGAATTCCTGGGCACTTGCTAATGGCTTCAGGTTCTCGCCGGAGAAGACCGTTTGCGTACACTTTTGTCGCAAGCGTAATCTTCATCCTGAACCTGAATTAAGGCTCGGACAAAATGCTATTCCAGTAGCAGCGAACGCAAAATTTTTGGGACTCATCTTCGATAAAAAATTAACATTTTTGGATCATATTCGTCAACTCCGCACAAAGTGCACAAGAGGCCTTAATATGCTCCGCTCGCTCTCTTCTTTATCTTGGGGTGCAGATCGTTGCACCCTGCTACGGCTTTACCGTGCACTTGTGCGATCCAAATTAGATTATGGGTCCCAAGTATATAGTTCAGCCAGAGACAGTGCCCTTCGATGGCTGGACCCTGTCCATCATCAGGCTCTACGTATCGCTACTGGAGCATTTCGAACATCTCCTGTCCAGAGCTTATACGTCGAAGCAAACGAACCACCGTTATCGCTTCGTCGTAAGCAGTTGTCTCTAAAGTACGCCTTAAAACTGAAATCCCTGCCAGACCATCCTACGTGGCCATTCGTTTTTGAGCCACGATGGGAAAATTTGTACAACACCCGTAAGACTGCCAATCGTCCTTTTGGTATTCGGCTCCAAGAGCTACTCAAACAACTTCATATGAAGGTAGACAATGTTGCCCAAACACCAAAGCAACCCTTTCCACCCTGGCATGCTCGTGTCCCGGCATGTGACTTGTCCATCAGAAATTGGGGAAAGTCGGACACTCCACCGTCTGTCTACCTGCAGCTTTATTCAGCACACCGAGCTGAATATTCCGACTTCGCGCCAGTTTACACAGACGGTTCGAAGTCGGAATCATACGTGGGATCTGCTGCTGTCTTTACAGACACCACTACGTCAGAGCAGATTCCCTCTGAATGCAGTATATTTACTGCAGAGCTGCATGCCGTAGAGTTAGCTTTGGATCACATTAGTGATTGCCAATACCAACGGTTCATTTTATATTCCGACGCTCTCAGCGTGTTACAGGCTTTAATATCTGTCAGGTATAATCCTCATCCAGTTCTGTCTAGCATTCAGCAGAAGATTCACGCTCTCCATGAACGTGAATATGACATCCGCTTCTGCTGGATCCCGAGCCACATTGGGATTAGGGGAAATGATTTGGCTGACGCCGCAGCCAAATCAGCAATTCCCAATAACAACTGCTGCCTGTTAGTCCCCTATACAGACTACAGGCAAATAGTACTTCAAAAGTTACACTCCCAATGGCAGGATTCGTGGAATAGACAGACTGAGAATAAATTACATCGTATAAAGCCTGTAATTGAACCGTGGCAGTCTAGTCTGCGCAGGAATCGTAAGGAGGAAGTTGTTCTTGCCCGGACCCGCATAGGACACAGTCATTTAACTCATTCGTTTCTGCTGAGGGCTGATGACCCTCCTATGTGTGAGTCCTGTGGAACAATTTTAACCATAAGACACATTTTAGTTGAATGTCCAGATTTTACCAATATCCGTTTTACCGCTTTTAATCATCTGACTGAGCCTTATACACTCAGTCAGATTATATCTGACAATGACAATGTGTCTGCTGTTTTTAGCTTTTTAAAAAGAATAAATATTTTTACTCTTATATAAAATTTTTACGTTGTTTTTTATATATTTGTTATACCTTTTGACATAGTGACCTAACTAATTAGGTCACTGAAAATTAAAAAAAAAAAAAAAAAAATTTTATAAATGACCTGGTCTTGGCGCATTATAGCCTTAGCAGCTAATGCGCCAATAAAACCAAAAAAAAAAAAAAAAAAAAAGCAGATGGTGAGACACTAACAGCAACAAAGACAAAGAGTCCATCAAATTCTACTAATACAAAGCCATCCAAGCCACAACAAGACGTTCCAAACACATGCACATTATTAAAGGAGAAAGATGTTCAACGTACACAAAATAAACCAACTGAACGAACCATGGAAATCGATGAGAAATTAGACAATGATGATGCTGTTCTCATGCTTCATGCTGATGATGAGATGGATATTACTCGTCCAGTCTTTTCAAAACGAGAGAAATATAAACAGGATCGAGGGAAAAACAAACGATCAGACCAATCCATCTAACCTAAACCCAAGTAATGCAGAAAATTATCCAATGGAATTGTAGAGGACTAAGAAGCAATCTTGATGAACTAAAATACCTAATGCACCAGCATGATCCTGCATGTATTTGTCTACAGGAAACTTATTTATCATCAAATTATAGTCCACACTTCTCACGGTATACACTATATAGACGTGACAGATGTTCTGATTCTCCAGCAAGAGGAGGAGTAGCAATATTAGTTCGTGCTAATGTACCATCGAAACACGTTCAGCTTTCCACTAATATAGAAGCAGTAGCCGTTCGTATTGTCCTTGGGATTAATCTCACTCTTGTCTCCACTTATATTCCACCAAACGTACCATGTTCCACTGCAGAACTTGATAATTTACTTAATCAACTACCCCAACCTATATGCTTTCTAGGTGATCTAAATGCTCATCATCCTTTGTGGGGTTCCCCGAACATGGATCGTAGAGGGAGGATGATCGAAACTCTACTTGATAACCATCACTTAACACTACTGAATACCGGTGTGCATACTTATATCCACTTGCCTACAGGTTCTAGCTCTGCTCTAGATCTGTCTATATGTTCCTCGTCCTTGTATCCTAGTGTTGATTGGAAAGTATTAACTGACCTTCACAATAGTGATCACTTTCCTATAATTTGCAAAATACAGACGGATACAAACTATACATCTAACCAAAGAATTACGTGGAATTTTCACCGAGCTAACTGGGAGAAGTTTTCGAAAACAGTGCAGTTTGATAACCAATTGATTCTTACTGCATCAATTAATAACGCCAATAGACACATAGTAGAAGAATTACTTGGAGCTGCTGACAGTGCAATACCTAAAGTTAACATTACAAAACAAAGGTATAATAGTTGGTGGACAAGGGACTGCTTTCTTGCCAAAAGGAAACAAAACAAAGCTTGGAACATTTTTCGCCGAAATGCTACAATGGAGAATCTCATAAATTATAAACGGCTGAAAGCTGAAGCACGCCGAATTCGTAGGAAAGCTAAACAGGATGCGTGGATTCGATTCAGTTCTACCATCTCCAGAAACACTGACCCCAGAATAATTTGGAGAAAGATCCGTATCCTCAGTGGAAAGTATCAACAGACCAAAGCCCCAATCCTGTCCTGGAAAGGAACAGATATTTCCTCTCCAACTGATATTGCAGAGGCTTTAGCAGAAACATTTGCAGTCACTTCATCATCTCAATCTTATGAAGACTCATTTAGACGCAAAAAAATGTCCATGGAAAAATATAAAATTAACTTTGTTACAAAACAATCTCATTCTTATAACCTTCCGTTCACAATGAATGAACTTAATGAAGCTCTCCAGAATTCTAGAAATAGTTCTGCTGGACCAGATGGCATTTTCTACATAATGATTCGACACCTCAACTCAAACTCGAAATCTTCACTACTGAAATTTTACAACAGAATCTTTGAGGAGAATGTTTATCCTGATACATGGCATCAGTCAGTTGTAATAGCCATAACGAAACCTGGGAAAGATGCTTCCTCCCCCAATAGTTATCGTCCTATATCTTTGACAAGCTGTTTAGGAAAGATAATAGAAAAGATGGTTCATAAGAGACTTGTCTGGATTGTTGAAGATCAAAATGCTATATCATGCCATCAATTTGGTTTCCGCCGTAACAGGTGTACAACTGATGTCCACATCAAGGTTGAAGCTCATATTCGAAATGCTTTTCTTAAGAAACAGCACATGGTAATGATAACGTTCGATATTACCAAAGCATTCGATACAACCTGGAGATATGGAATCCTCCAAGACTTATACAAACTTGGACTGAGAGGTAACCTGCCTAGATTCATTCAGAATTTTCTTCACCTCAGGACCTTTCAAGTAAGATTCCAGAATGAGCTGTCCAAAATTCACACACAGGAAGAAGGAGTCCCTCAGGGATCGATTTTAAGTGCCACACTCTTTGCATTACGTACCAGTAGCATTATAAGAGACATCCCAGCCACGGTAGAAGTTTATATGTATGCAGATGATCTTGCTATTTCCTGTCAATCATCGAATATGGCTACCATTGAAAGACAACTACAGATAGCAATAAACAAAATTGAAACTTGGACAGAAAGCAACGGCTATCAATTAACCGAGGGGAAAACAGCAGCAATACACTTCTGTAAACTGCGATCGCTTCATCCGGAACCTGTATTAAAACTGAAAGGCAGAGAAATACCGATGACAGACTGCATAAGATTATTGGGTCTGAATTTAGACACCAAATTAAATTTCCGTAAACATGTGACCTATCTACGAACTACGTGCCTCCAGAAACTAAACATCCTTCGTGCAGTATCCTCAACATCTTGGGGTGCTGACAGACAGTCATTGCTGAATTTATATCGTTCTCTAATCCGGTCACGATTAGACTATGGAGCCATAGTATATGCATCAGCAAAAAACAGCATCTTACGGTCCGTGAACACCATTCAACACAGTGCCCTTCGATCAGCACTAGGCGCCTTCAGAACCTCGCCAGTTCAAAGCTTGTATATAGAAGCACACGACCCTCCGCTTTATCTTAGAAGACAACGCCTACTTTGCCAATACGCTGCCAAAATAAGAAGCTTTCCAACTCACCCCTGTTGGGTATATCTCAACCAACCTTTATGGTCAACACTATATGAATCCAAACCTAATGAACCCAGACCTGCTGGAATTCGTCTTCAAGAACTAATAAAAAAGTGGAAACTCGATCTCAATAAAATTGCGGAAAGTGCAAATATGCCTTTACCTCCATGGAATAGACATCATATAAACATTGATCTTTACTTCGCTCAGTGGCCAAAAAATACCATTCCACTATGTAATATCCGACAGTTGCATGCCAACCATACTTCGCAACACACTGGAAAACTAATAATCTATACAGATGGATCTAAAACCCAATCACATGTAGGTGCAGCAACCGTGTTCCCTTCGCATGTAATTTCAAAATCCCTTCCAGTTGAGTGCAGCATACTATCTGCAGAACTGTATGCTATACAGCTTGCATTAAGTGAAATATGTCAACAGTCATCCCTCTCTGTTTTAATATACTCGGACTCACTAAGTGCTATTTCAGCCATACAGGGTAAACGACATTCTCGTCACCCTCTTCTACAAGAAATTGAGTTTTTAATCAACCTTTGTCAAAAGAAACACTGTGAAATAACTCTTTGCTGGATCCCAGGACACTGCGGAATAGAAGGCAATGAAAAAGCAGACATTGCAGCTAAGTCAGCATCAGAACTGCCAAACAGAACAAAGCTAGTCCCACACACTGATTTTAGTCAAATCGTTATTAGAGAAAGTGAAAATGAATGGGCCCAAATATGGAAAAATGAAGTCAACAATAAACTACATGAAATAAAACCTAATCCAGAAATATGGAACTCAAGCATCAGAGAGAGTCGCAGAGAAGAAGTAATACTTGCCAGATTGAGAATTGGCCATACTCATCTTACTCATTTTCATCTATTGGCAAACAAAAATCCCCCACTCTGTTTTCAATGCCAAGTTCAACTTACAGTAAAACACATTCTTTTGGCATGCCCTCGATTCAGAAATTCCAGATTGCTTTGTTTTCAGAGTTTATGCAATAACCAGAATCAAGTTACTCTTCAACAGATCTTAGACAACTCTGCGAATATAGGTGAATTATTTAATTTTATTCGGCAAATCAGATTTGATAAACAAATCTAAAAAAAAAAAAAAAAAAAAAAAAGTTTGATTTACATTAAAAACTTGGAAAGACACATCTTGGCCATTGATGCCCTTGTGTCTTAAAACCCTTAAACAACAACAACAATCTAAGACATGTGAGAGGTGGAAAACAGAGAAAAAAATTGTGAAATATAAAGTTGAAAACAGAGTTAGTTATCAGGAGGCTAGAAAATTAATTGCACCGAGTATACCTAACCGTACCTATGCCAATATTACAAAAAAATACCAAACCATTGCCACACAAACCGATGTTACCGTTCCTTCAAACACTTCCATCTCTGACTGGGCTCGAGCTGTCCTCTCTCAGCAACAGTCCAGTGCCGTTAAGCACTCAGACCAAGCAAATAATACGCCTCTCACAATACCAGCAAAATCTCAATCTCCACCAGTGAATGCCACTACAAATAAAGATAGTTCGACTTTGAAAAAGATTATCCAGGACAAATCGATGGAGGCAGAGTATCCACCCAAACAGGAAGATCCAATTCTGGAAATATTTGCTGAAGAAGAGATGGACACTGGTCGCCCTTCCTTCCCGAAAAGAGACAAACCAAAGCCAGAACGCCATAAGACAGCCACGTCAGGTACAGCTTCTTCCTCTAAATTCAAATAATGTCTAACATCTTACAATGGAACTGCAGAGGCTTTCGTGGAAACATTGACGACATCCGTTATTTAATTAATCGCTACTCTCCAGTTGGTTTCTGCCTGCAAGAAACCTATTTAACTCCTCAAATTCCCATTTCCGTCAAAAACTACTCGGTCTATAGGCGAGATCGGAATATATCCGATTCTGCTCGAGGTGGTGTAGCTATTTTAATTAGTACAAGGATTCCAGCTACGCAAATTACTCTCCAAACCCAAATCGAAGCTGTCGCTGTGCGTCTGATTACTCAAACTGCATTAACTCTAGTCTCAGTTTATCTCCCACCAAACCATGCTTACACTTACAACGATCTTAAAGAACTTTTACTGCAGCTACCCTCCCCTATCTGCCTGCTAGGGGATTTCAACGGCCACCACCCTTTATGGGGTTCATCTAAATTAGACAGACGCGGCAGATTGATTGAAACTTTACTGGAAAAAGAAAACCTCACTCTTCTTAACAGTGGCTCGCACACCCATATACAGTTACCCAATGGACAGACTTCTGCCATTGACCTATCGATTTGCTCCCCGATACTGTTTTCAGCTATACAATGGTCCACCCTGGATGATCCCATGGGCAGTGATCATTTTCCAATTGTTTGTAATCTGTTCACTACCCAACCACAATTACAATATCCCTGTAGGAAATGGAAATTCTCTAAAGCCAATTGGGCGAAATTTCAGTCAGCAATCACTCTTGACAAAAAAACTATTCAACTACAGCCCATTGATGAAGTTACTGATTATATTACATCCCGCCTTTTAGTTGCAACTAAGTACTCAACTCCGTTATCAAATCCCCCGTCCCGACGGCATTTAAATTACTGGTGGAACGAAGAGTGCACAAAAGCAAAGAAGGAAAAAAATAAAGCATTTAATTTATTCCGTCGATCTCCAACCACAGCTAATCTAATTAGCTACAAGAAACTAAGGGCAAAGGCGCGTTACATTCAAAAGCAGGCCAAGAAAGATTCTTGGACTAGGTTCGCATCAACTATCAATAGGAACACTGACTCCAGACTAATATGGAGAAAAATTAGGCAGCTTTCTGGGAAGTTTCCAACTGTTCCTTCCCCAATTCTCTCCTGCAATGGGCAAGAACTCTCTGCTCCTGTAGATATAGCCAATGCCTTGGGCAAAACTTTTGCTGAAATATCGGCTGCATCAAACTACACTCCAAAATTCCAGAAAATTAAGACTGCCAAAGAACAGAGACCTATCAACTTTCGAACCTCACTGTCACTTCCATATAATCAGCCTCTGCAATATTGTGAACTTTTACAGGCCATCAGAACAACACGAAACAGTGCCTCTGGGCCAGATGGCATATATTATGTCATGCTACAGCATCTCGATGAGAAAAACTTACAAATGATTCTAATCTTTTTTAACCGGATCTTCCTTGAAAATATCTATCCAACCTCTTGGCACCATGCTACAGTTTTGGCCTTTTTGAAACCTGGAAAAGATCCCTCCAGTTCTAATAGTTACAGACCAATATCTCTGTCAAGTTGCCTTGGTAAAATTCTCGAAAAAATGATCCATAGTCGACTCACTTGGATCATTGAAACTCAACATCTACTGAGTAATTGTCAACATGGCTTTCGCAATCCCCTCGACGTGGGCACCTGTACGTGGTGAGGGGACCTCCCAGTGACGCTGCTGGACTTCCAGACTAGCATCACTGGGATCCAACGCCCACAGCCTAGGTTCCGGGCTTACATCAATGGAATCCGGCGTGTTTGCCGTGCGCTGCGACCCGTGGAAATTCGGAAAGGGGGATCCTGGTGGTTGAGGGGCCCAGCTTCAATACACCACTTTGGCCCCTGCTTCGACAAGACGGGTGGTCCTGGAAGGCCCGGCTAGGATCAATCGGCTAGTAGGTTCGCCTGCGAGGGTCAACCGTGTCAATGCCACGCCCCTACCCTCATGGTCCGAGGGACAGGATTCAGGCTGGCGGCGGTGCGGGTATAGTGTCTGGGTAGCCCTGGCGTCCCACTCCCGAGCGCATTTATTGCATGCCGGGTAGTGGGCGTCCCTTTGGGCTCCGTGGTGGGTGGGGAGCCCGGGCACTGAACAATTTAAATAACTTCATGAATCCTGATAAACGTATTCCTTCAGGGGCCCCAACCCGGTCCCTATCTGAAAATAACGACGGAGAGGCAGATAGCATTATTGCTACAAAGAGGCAGCGAACCGAACTACCATCAGGGCCTGTCCCAAGGTTCTTAATAATGCATTCCACCAATGAAACACCGATTGGTAAAATGTCGCCCTTTTTTATACAAAAAGGGTTGGATGGGTTAGCAGGTACACCCAAGTCAGTTAAGAGGCTCCGTTCTGGGGACCTCTTGATTGAAACAAAAAATGACGGGCAGTCTGAACATCTACTCCGAGTAACATCAATCGGAGGTATACCCATAACAGTGACACCACACAGAACACTAAATTCATCGAGAGGTGTCATTTCGGAGTGGGACCTTCTCGACGTCACCGAGGAGGAAATCTGCTCCGAATTACAACCACAGGGAGTTACTGCCGTCAAGAGAATCACTGCGCGAAGGGATGGGAAAATTGTTAAAACCAGGAGTGTTATCCTGACTTTTAACTCTCCCAAACCTCCTGATGAGATTAAAGCTGGATACATCAACTGTCCAGTACGTCCATACATTCCGAACCCTTTACGGTGTTTTAAATGTCAGAAGTATGGACATTCTCAAATGGCCTGCCGTGGAGTCCTTGCATGCGCCCGGTGCGGTGCAAAGGACCACGAAACAACAGCATGTTCAGCCACTAAACCCACCTGCATTAACTGTGAGGGAGAACATCCGGCCTATTCAAGGGCATGCCAGAGGTGGAAAGAAGAAAAAGAAATTCAACGGCTGAAGGCAGAGCTAAACATATCGTACCAGGAGGCAAGAAAAGCAGTGAAACCTCTTAACATCAAAAAACCTACCTACGCCCAGAAGGTAGCAGGGAGATGTTCGATTGGGACTCAGACGGACATGTCTGTCCCTCCAAAAGAATCATTTACTCCCATTGCACGTTATCTTTTAAGCTCCCAAAAACCTGCACAAAAGGACCAATCAGCTGCCACTCCTATATCGATACCTCCTAATGCTCCACAAGTTACAAAAGCAAAAGAAAAGAATAAGAAAGGGGAAGTAACACCTAGTACCCAGGAAAACATGGATGTCGAGCAGAAGGAGGTACATGATGAGTCAGTTTTGGAACTCTTTGCTGAGGAAGAAATGGACACAGGACAGCGTCCATACTTCCCCAGGAAAGATAAATCCAAGACTGACAAAATTAAGCCCTCAGCACCTCGGAAGCCGCCTGATGGACCCACCAAGTCCAAATAATGGCTAAATTCCTACAGTGGAATTGTCGTGGATTCCGGCAAAATACTGACGACATCAAGGCACTCCTGCAAAAGCACAAACCAGTTTGCTTTTGCGTACAGGAGACTTATTTAAAGGCAAATGATGACCCCACCATGTATAACATTACCATCATTCGTAAGGATAGAATTGTGGATGGGTCTGCCCACGGAGGAGTCGCAATCCTCGTCGGCAACCAGATCCCATTTCAGGCTTTGCAGCTTACAACTAGCATTGAAGCTGTAGCAATTCGCCTTACAGTGGGGTTCTTATTAACTGTCTGCTCTGTTTATTTGCCACCTGGGATTGACATCCCCCAGAAAGACCTTGATGATCTTATCATGCAATTGCCCTCCCCTTGTTTAATTCTTGGGGATTTCAATGGACATAACACTCTGTGGGGTAGTGCTGACATCAATGGAAGGGGACGAGTCATAGAGCATATGCTCACTGACAATGATCTCTCCCTCCTAAATGTGGGAACAAACACCTTCTTCCACATGCCTACCCGTACATTCTCTGCCATTGATCTTTCTATCTGCTCCCCTTCTCTCCTTCCTTCACTTACTTGGGAGGTAGAAGAAAATCCATATGGAAGCGATCACTTCCCCGTGATAACAACCCTAACTAATGGTAGACCCTGTCTGCCATTTAGTTTACCGCGGTGGAAGATCGATCAGGCTGACTGGAATGCCTTTCAATATCTGGCAAACTTTGACATCACTACAGTCAGTCAGGAGCCAATCAATGAAGCAGTCATGTATGTCACAGAAACGATTGTCCAAGCAGCTGCAATTGCAATCCCAAAATCATCCAGCCGGTTCCCACTATTCCCCAAACCTTGGTGGAATTCAGAATGCACGGCAGCAAAAAAAGCGCAAAACAAAGCGTGGGGGATATTCCGCCGATATCCCACCACTGAAAATTTAATATCCTTCAAACGTGCACGTGCAAAAGCACGTTATGTACGACGTCAGAGCCAAAGGAAATCTTGGATTCGTTTTACATCTTCCATAACTCAGGCTGCTAGCTCAAAAGTAGTCTGGGATAAGATCCGGAAAATGAAGGGAAAATATCCACCATGCCCTTCTGTGATCCTCGAGCATAACGGATGTCCAATTGCAGATCGAACTGCAGTAGCAAATACTCTAGGGGAAACATTTGCAAAAATATCTGCAATAACATCTTTTCCCGCAGAGTTTTTGGCCCTGAAAGAGAAAAATGAGAAAAACCCCCTGAACTTCTATTCAAAAGGGCTTGAATCGTATAACAAGCCCTTTTCACAGGAGGAGTTAAATGCTGCACTCTTTCTCACGCACGCAAGTGCTGTGGGGCCCGATGACATCCACTACGAAATGGTAAAACACCTCACACCACAATGTAAGGATCACCTTTTAATTCTGTTTAACAGAATTTTTCTTAATAAACAATTTCCGGACTCCTGGCGGAAAGCAATCGTCCTTGCCTTCCCAAAACCAGGAAAGGATCCTAGAAATCCAAGTAATTATCGTCCTATTGCTCTGACAAGCTGTTTGTGCAAAGTCCTGGAAAGAATGGTTAATGCACGCCTTGTATGGTATTTAGAAACAAATGGTCTGCTTTCCAGGACACAGTGCGGCTTCCGAAGAAATCGATCCACTCTGGATCATTTAATCCGATTGGAAACGTCCATTCGTGACGCTTTTATTAAATCCGAGCATTTGGTAGCAGTTTTCTTTGATATTGAAAAAGCGTACGACACAGCCTGGCGATTTGGAATTTTAAAAGACCTCTATAACTTTGGTCTTAGAGGTAACCTTCCTGTTTTTATTAAAAACTTTCTTTCGAATCGCCAGTTTCAAGTCCGTTTAGGATCCACCCTCTCTCGAGTTTTCTCTCAGGAAGAGGGAGTCCCACAAGGATCCGTTCTAAGTGTTACGCTTTTCGCAATCAAAATAAACTCTATCACAGAACAACTTCCACCCACTGTAAACAATGCCCTCTATGTAGACGACTTTGCCATATTTTGCAATTCATGCAATATGAGGGTCATTGAAAGGCAACTGCAGAAAACCATTGATCGTCTCACAGCTTGGTCTTTAGCTAATGGGTTCAGATTTTCATCACAGAAGACCGTTTGTGTACACTTCTGTCGCAAACGTAATCTTCATCCTGACCCAGAATTAAGGCTTGGGCAAAATAACATCCCAGTTGTAGCAGAATTCAAATTCCTTGGACTTATTTTCGACAAAAAGCTGACATTTTTACCACACATTCGTCAGCTGAGGACAAGATGTGTCAAAGGGCTTAACATCCTTCGTGCCCTTTCGTCAACCTCGTGGGGCGCAGATCGTTCTACCCTTCTTCGCCTTTACCGAGCACTCGTCCGTTCCAAACTCGACTATGGGTCTCAGGTTTATGGTTCTGCTAGAGATAGTGCACTTCGGTGGTTAGATCCAATCCACCATCAAGCCATCCGGACAGCCACTGGAGCATTTCGCACATCTCCTGTCCAAAGCCTTTACGTTGAAGCAAATGAACCATCTCTGTGTCTTCGTCGTATGCAGTTGTCGTTACAGTACGCCTTCAAATTAAAATCCCTGCCCGATCATCCCACGTGGCCATCCGTTTTTGAGCCGCGCTGGGAAAACCTCTACAACACGCGTCGGACAGCCAACAAACCTTTTGGTATTCGAATTCAAGGGCTGTTGAATGAACTAGGCTTGACGGTAGACAACGTTGCCCAGTCACCAAGGCAATTCCTTCCACCCTGGCATGCCTGTTTTCCAACTTGTGACTTCTCCCTTAAGATCTGGGAGAAGGCTACTACACCGCCATCTGTCTACCAGCAACTCTTTGCATCACATAGACAGCAGTATTCTGACTTTGTGCCTGTCTATACAGATGGCTCAAAGTTAGAATGTTATGTGGGATCTGCTGTTGTGTTCCCTCACAAAACATTGTCTTATAAGATCCCACATGAAAGTAGCATTTATACTGCGGAGTTGCGTGCTATAGAAACAGCCCTAGATCACATTAAAAATCACGACTACCAGAGGTATATGATCTATTGCGATTCATTAAGCGTGTTACAGGCTCTAGTATCGGTGGGGTATAACCCTCATCCGATCCTGTCCAGGATCCGGCACATTCTATTTTCTCTTGTAGAATTGGAGTTTGATATTCGCTTTTGCTGGATCCCAAGCCACATTGGGATTCGGGGAAATGAACTAGCTGATACCGCTGCCAAATCAGCCATTTCCCTGGATAGTCATTGCCTGTTAGTCCCCTATACAGACTACAGGCAAATAATACGCTCTAGATTATATTCCCAATGGCAAGATTCTTGGCACGGACAGACCACAAATAAACTACGTCATATTAAGCCTGTAATTACGCAATGGCTGTCCAGTTTACGCAGGGTCCGAAGAGAGGAAGTTGTTCTTGCTCGGCTCCGCATAGGTCATAGTCATCTAACCCATTCCTACTTGCTGAGGGCGGATGACCCACCTATGTGCGAGATGTGTAATGTCATTTTAACCATCAGTCATATTTTAATAGAATGTCCTACTTTTATTGAAGCACGGTGCTTGTGTTTTACCGCTTTTAATAATTTGACTGAGCCATTTACACTCAGTCAGTTAATAGGCGACAGAGACAACATGTCTGACGTTTTTAACTTTTTACATTCTATTAATTTCTATACAAAGATATAAGTTTTATACTTTTAATTACTACCTCTTTTACCTAAAAACTAATTGCCTGACGTGGTAGCCTTGGCTACCAAAATTTTTAGTAGTATTTTAAATGTGATTTGGCGCATTATGGTCTTAGCTGCCGATGCGCCATAAAAAATCAAATCAAATCAAATCAAATTGAAAGGCAACTGCAGAAAACCATTGATCGTCTCACAGCTTGGTCTTTGGCTAATGGGTTCAGATTTTCACCACAGAAGACCGTTTGTGTACACTACTGTCGCAAACGTAACCTTCATCCTGACCCAGAATTAAAGCTTGGGCAAAATAACATCCCAGTTGTAGCAGAATTCAAATTCCTTGGACTTATTTTCGACAAAAAGCTGACATTTTTACAACACATTCGTCAGCTGAGGACAAGATGTGTCAAAGGGCTTAACATCCTTCGTGCCCTTTCATCAACTTCATGGGGCGCAGATCGTTCTACCCTTCTTCGCCTTTACCGAGCACTTGTCCGTTCCAAACTCGACTATGGGTCTCAGGTTTATGGTTCTGCTAGAGATAGTGCACTTCGGTGGTTAGATCCAATCCACCATCAAGCCATCCGGACAGCCACTGGAGCATTTCGCACATCTCCTGTCCAAAGCCTTTACGTTGAAGCAAATGAACCATCTCTGTCTCTTCGACGTAAGCAGTTGTCCTTACAGTATGCATTCAAATTAAAATCCCTGCCCGATCATCCCACGTGGCCATCCGTGTTTGAGCCGCGTTGGGAAAATCTCTACAACACCCGTCGGACTGCCAACAAACCTTTTGGTATTCGCATTCAAGGGCTGCTGAATGAGCTGAACTTGACGGTAGACAATGTTGCCCAGTCACCAAGGCAATTCTTTCCACCCTGGCATGCTCATTTTCCAACTTGCGACTTCTCCCTTAAGATCTGGGAGAAGGCTACTACACCGCCATCTGTCTACCAGCAACTCTTTGCAGTACATCGACAGCAGTATTCTGACTTTCTGCCAATCTATACAGAGGGCTCAAAGTTAGAATGTCATGTGGGATCTGCTGTTGTGTTCCCTCACAAAACAATATCCTATAAGATCCCACAAGAAACTAGCATTTATACTGCAGAGTTGCATGCAATACAAACAGCCCTAGATCACATTAAAAATTGCGACTACCAGAGGTATATGATTTATTGCGATTCATCCAGCGCGTTACAGGCTCTGGTATCGGTGAGTTTTAATCCTCATCCGATCCTGTCCAGGATCCGGCAGATTCTTTTTTCTCTCATAGAATTGGAATATGATATTCGCTTTTGCTGGATCCCAAGCCACATTGGGATCCGGGGAAATGAATCGGCTGATGCCGCTGCTAAATCAGCCATTTCCCTGGATAATCATTGCCTGTCAGTCCCCTATACAGACTACAGGCAAATAATACGTTCTAAATTACTCTCCCAATGGCAAGATTCTTGGCACGGACAGGCCACAAATAAATTACATCGCATTAAGCCTGTAATTGCGCAATGGCAGTCCAGTCTACGCAGGGTCCGAAGAGAGGAAGTTGTTCTTGCTCGGCTCCGCATAGGTCATAGTCATCTAACCCATTCCTACTTGCTGAGGGCGGATGACCCACCTATGTGCGAGATATGTAATGTTATTTTAACCGTTAGTCATATTTTAATAGAATGTCCTGATTTTATAGAAGCGCGACGTTTGTATTTTACCGTTTTTACTAATGTGACTGAGCCATTTACACTCAGTCACATTATAGGTGACAGAGACAATATGTCTGACGTTTTTAACTTTTTACAGTCTATTAATTTTTATAAAAGAATCTAAGGTTTACACTTTTTATACTTTTACTATACATCTTTTGACAATGATTTATTACTTGACGTGGTAGCTTTGGCTACCAAAATGTTTAGTAGCGTTTTAAAATTTGACTTGGCGCATTATGGCCTTAGCTGCCAATGCGCCATAAAAAACCAAATCAAATCAAATCAAATCAAAGCTTTCGCAAAAACAGGTCATCCCTAGATCTGATGATCAAGGCGGAATCTGAAATTCGCAATGCCTTTGTGAAAAACGAACACCTAGTCATGGTCTCCATTGATATAGAGAAGGCATTTGATACTACCTGGCGGTATGGCATTCTCAGTGACCTATATAATCTTGGTTTACGAGGCAACCTACCCATATTTATTAGGAACTTCCTGAAGAGCCGATCTTTCCAGGTGAGATATCAAAATTCCCTTTCTGCTACATTCTCGCAGGAAGAAGGTGTACCACAAGGATCAGTTTTGAGTGCAACCTTGTTTGCCCTTAAAATTGATTCCATTACAAAAGTACTCCCAAATACTGTAGAGGCTTACCTTTACGCTGACGATCTCGCTATTTCTTGCCATTCTCAGAACATGAGATCTATCGAAAGGCAATTGCAGATGTCCCTCAATAAAGTTCAAAAGTGGGCTGAGCTCAATGGATATCGTCTTTCCCCACAGAAAACAGTTGCGATCCACTTTTGCTGTCAACGCAAATTGCATGCAGATCCTGAACTTCGAATTTCAAATTCCACCATTCCGATTGCCAGCAATATGAAATTCTTGGGACTAATCCTGGACAGTAAGCTCAACTTCTTAGATCATGTTAAATTGATACGTACTGCCTGTCTTAAAAAGATCAACATGCTAAGAGCTTTATCTGCCCTCTCTTGGGGAGCAGATCGTACAACTTTGCTGCTCTTATATAGAGCACTGATTAGATCCCGTTTAGACTATGGTGCTCCAGTTTATGATTCTGCCCGAAGGAGTGTGCTACGCTGGCTGGATCCTATTCAACATAATGCATTGCGGATTGCAATTGGTGCATACAGGACATCTCCAACTCAGAGTCTATACATTGAAGCTAATGAGCCCCCTTTGCATCTTCGTAGAAAAATGTTACTACTTAAATATGCAGCCAAAATACAGACTTGCCCTTTGCATCCTATTCAGCCATACCTTTTTAATCAACCACTAGTTAATCTCTATAGACATAAACCAAGTAAAATCCAACCGGCTGGCCTACGGCTCCTTGAAATATCGCAGAACTGGAATGTTCCTCTCCACAATAGGCAACAGATAAAGAATTACTCTCATCCACCATGGACCACCTTTCCTCAACTGACCTCTGATACCTATTTCCTTCAATGGGGAAAGAATTGCCTACCGGCAGTGACTGTGCAACAACTCCATGCTAGCCATATTCAAACCCATGCCGACTTCTTACCGATATATACGGATGGTTCCAAATCTCTGTCAACTGTTGGAGCAGCAGCAGTGTTTCCCTCTGCTATCATATCAGCTTCTCTTCCACCTGAGTATAGCAACTTTTCAGCAGAACTGTATGCAATACAGTTAGCTCTACAAAATTTGAATTTACATCCATCTGCAAAATATATAGTTTATACTGACTCTCTCAGCTCAATCAAAGCAATGCAGAATACATCTCAAAAGAATCACCATATTGTAATGAAAATCAGGAGTTTATTATTGCAGATTTATGATCGTCAACAACTAGTGAAGTTTTGCTGGATTCCAGCACATTCAGGCATAAAAGGGAATGAAGTGGCTGATATATCTGCCAAAAGTCCAAATTCAGACCTAACTTCTGTCCCTATTCCAGCGCCCGATTATAATACCTTAATTCAAGCAGCATGCCATGCACAGTGGACAGAATTATGGCATAACCAAACGAATAACAAACTTTTCCAGCTGAAACAAAACCCAAAGTTCTGGCATTCGAGCAATCAGACAGTGCGGCGGGAAGAAGTGGTACTCACACGAATGAGAATAGGACACACCCATCTGACTCACCTCCACCTACTAATGGGCGATGATCCTCCTCAATGTCCACACTGCTTAGAACATCTAACAGTCAAACACATTCTGATTGACTGTCCGCAGTATCAACAACATCGAGATGCAATACTTCAAAATATGGATAATCATTCAGAAACATTGACATTACATCATGTCATTGGAGAGGATGCAAATGTTAACAAACTTTTCTGCTTTTTAAAACAAATCGGAGTGTATCATCTTTTATAAATCGGCTACAGAACTGAAACTAATTTAAACTGGGTTATTTTTTAATATTCCTAAGAACAGGCGCACTATAGCCATAGCAGCTAATGCGCCAATAAACACCCATACCACACACACACACACACACATATCTTTGGCACTTGTAACACCTGAGTGGGTTTGGGATGTAAGGGCGGACACGGCAATGGAGATAGCCTGCTTTAACAGATGATGGTAGGATGGGAGAGCTGAAAGTAAGAATTATGCTCCTAGTGGGAACAAGAACACCATCTTTCCGAGTCATAATTCTCCTTGCTTGTATGACTTTTTGTTTACTTAGCTCTTGAACTATCTCCTCCTCTGATACAGCTAACAAGTCCCATTCTGCGATTACTCCCTTCGAGGAGTTTAAGGTGGCATGGGGAGTAACTTTTATTGGTTGTCCGCCAAAAGTAGTCATGTTTAATAATTTTTCGGAATGCTGGGATTTCATGGTCTCTGCAAGAAGATCCCCTGACTGGAGCCGCTTTACTGTTTTTGGTGAACCTGCAGCAGACTCGATGCATTTTTGGACAAGGAATGGGGACAGTTTACTCAGAGGCAACTCTGATAGAGAGTGTAGTATGAGGAATGCTGGTATTTCCTCTTGTGCGGTTGTTTTCAACCTCTTTGGTTGAGAGTGGTCATTTTCGGTATCATTTTCTAGTCTTGAGCTCGATGGCTCTAAAGGTGGAAAAGAACTGTTTTCCATCTTTGCTCCTTTCAGCCCCGGGAGAGTGGATTTCTTCTCCCAGGTTACCGGCCCCGCCACGGGGAGGCAGGAGCACTGCCGCTAGAGTGACCAAGCGGTATAAGGGTTAATGAGTTAGTTTAAAGAGAAAAAAGAAAGGTGAATTTCCTTCCTGTAACTTAGTTACAATTCGTAATACTAAGTTAACAAATAATTAATGGGAACGTAAGAAAACTTTTACAAATGAATATAACTGTAGCTTTGACAAAAACGCTCTAGAAATCACTCTGGAAAATTGTTGGAAATAGGTATCACAGTAAGGTGGGTTTGAGGACCAAGATGGATCAGATATTTTGGTTTCTTTGAGCGTGTTTTCAAAATGAACATTCCAGCAATGCATCAAATCTTGTAGTCTAATACCAGTTGGTCTATTTTCAGTGGGTTTATTGTTATAGAAAGTTACCCTTTCTGGATTGAAAAGCAGCGGTTGATTCGGATGATCTGGAAGGCTTTTAATCCTGGCTGCATAGGTGAGGAGTAACATTTTCCTTCTGAGGTGGAGTGGTGGTTCGTATGCCTCTATATAGAGACTTTGGACCGGAGATGTTCGGAAAGCTCCAAGAGCAGTGCGAAGAGCACTGTGCTGTATTGTATTCAGTCTTGTAAGTACAGTTTTCCTAGCTGAGTCGTATACTATTGAACCATAATCTAGACGAGACCTGATGAGCGAACGATACAAATGCAGGAGAGTGCATCTATCTGCACCCCATGCCATGGCGGAGATGGCTCTGAGTATATTGAGTTTTTTCAAGCAGAGGGTTCTGAGATAAGTTATGTGCATGGAAAAATTAAGTTTAGTATCTAATATTAAACCTAAAAAGCGGATATTGCTGGCAAGAGGGATTGGTTGGTTTTTTAACTTAAGTTCAGGCTCTGGATGTAATCTGCGCTTTTTACAGAAATGAACTGCAATTGTCTTTTGTTTTGACAGGCGATAACCATTTTCTACAGTCCATGTCTCTAACTTATTTATGGTAAGTTGTAACTGCCTCTCTATGCTGTTAATGGTTGGTGAATTGCACGATATAGCAAGATCGTCGGCATACATATATATTTCTACGGTTTTGGGGATATTCTGCTGGTTGGTTGGTTGGTTTAATGGAAGTTTATTGGCACAAGGGCAACTAAGGCCAAATTGTGCCTGTCACAGTAATTCTGCAAATGATATATATATATTTTTCCAGTCATATGTCAGATAAATTCATATAAATGAATTTGGCCCCGAGTGCCAAGCGATACTTTGTGCGATACATAGCGTTCTTTCACAGCGGATTAGTTATATTTATTTTCCAGTGTCACTATTCTTCTTGTTTTTCTTAAGTGATTCTTTACTTAAAAGCTTTGAAGTAGAATCCAGAAAGGAAATACACCTTTCTTTCTTTGTGTATATATATATATAACCCATACTAACCTAACTAAACCTCTAAACCGCTTGGTCACTGGTGGCACCGCTCCTGCCTCCACGTGGCGGGGCTGGAAACCTGGGAGGAGAAAAACACTCTCCCGGGGCAAAAAGGAGCAAAGATGGACATAAATAGACATGCCACTTATGGATCTCATGATCCAGATCTCTCAAACAGAGAAGACTTAAATGCAGGAAATGCAAAACGGCAGAAAAAAGAAGGAACAGAAACCCCTGCTCCTCTTTTTTTGATACTGCATTCTTTGACTGACAATCCTTTGAGTAAGCTCTCCCCATTCTTAATACAGAAATGTCTTGAGAATGTGGCGGGCCCACCAAAAATGGTTAGAAGATTAAAATCCGGAGACCTTCTAGTGGAGATGAACGAGAATAAACACTCGGAAAAACTATTAAAAATATCGACTTTTGGTGGAATTCCCACAAAGGTTACCCCGCATGCCACCTTAAACTCCTCTAAAGGGGTAATAGCCCAGTGGGATCTCCTTAACGTATCTGAGGAGGAAATCGTTCAGGAATTAGGCGATCAAAATGTAATAAATGTCAAAAGGATAGTAATTAAGAAAGATGGGGTTCTTACTCCTACCCGAACGGTCATTCTTACATTTAAAACACCAATTTTACCAACAACTGTTAAAGCTGGATATTTAAGGTGCAAAATTCGACCTTATATTCCAAACCCAGTCCGGTGTTTTAAATGCCAAAAATTTGGACACTCACAAGCAGTCTGCAGGGGTGTAACCACCTGTGCCTCCTGTGGTTCAAAAGAGCATGTTCACACAGACTGCCCCAATGAAATACAAAGCTGCCCGGCCCCGGGTGCCAAGCGAATGTGATCGAGCGTTTTCTCTGTGCTTAAAAAGTGATTATATAAAAGCGATTTAAAGTTATATTAAGTTACTGCCCTTAAGAAATTTATTTTTTATATCAGCTACTGTCACAAAAAGTACTTGTACAGAGCAAGAAAGAAAAGCTACCTTTCTTTATTTTTCATACTTCTTTTACTAACACTTAATACTCTACGCTTGGTCACACCGGGCACTGCTCCTGCCTCCTCGTGGCGGGGCCGGAAGTCTTGGCAGAAAAGCTCATCTGCCAAGGACTAAAAGGAGCAAACATGGATCAACATGCCTTTCCGCCTCTCGAGCCGACAAGCTCTCGGCCAGAGTTAGACCCTGACCATAATACGTCGCAACCCAAGAGGTTGAAAACCACTTCCTCAGCGACAAATTGTCCTGCATTTCTTATAATGCACTCTCTTGCAGATCAGCCTCTCAGTAAGCTCTCTCCGTTCCTTATCCAGAAACAACTGGAAAGTTTGGCAGGATCTCCTAAGACAGTCAGGAGATTACAATCAGGCGACCTGCTATTGGAAACAGCGAACAGTAGACATTCAGAGAAACTGCTAAAACTTACAAGTTTTGCTGGAATTCCAGTAAAGGTTTCTCCCCATGCCACCCTAAATACATCTAAGGGTGTTATATCCAGCTGGGATCTATTGAATGTCACGGAGGAGGAGTTAACACAAGAGCTTCAAGATCAAAATGTCACTGCTGTGAAAAGAATTATGGTGAAAAGAGAAAATATACTCACACCTACAAGGAATATTATTCTAACTTTTAACACGCCAAATCTACCACCATCGATAAAAGCAGGCTACCTACTCTGCCGCATTAGACCATATATTCCTAACCCATTGAGATGTTTTAAGTGCCAGAAGTATGGCCACTCTCAAACGGCATGCAGAGGAAACCAGGTTTGTCCTAATTGTGGGTCCGCTGACCACACCCAAACTGACTGCTTGGCAAAAGAAATGACTTGTCCCAACTGTAAGGGAAACCATCCTGCCTACTCAAGGACGTGCGATAGATGGAAAACTGAAAAGCAAATCGTTAAATATAAGATTGAAAATAAAGTGAGCTTTCAGGAAGCACGGAAATTAATTGCTCCCAGTATGAATAAACGTACGTACGCCAATATTACGCAAAAATATCAATCAGTAGCCACTCAAACTGATGTTACAGTCCCTTCTACCACCTCAATCTCTGACTGGGCTCGGACTGTTCTCTCTCAGCAACAGTCCAATGTCCCGAAACAGTTGAACCAGGCAAGTAATACTGCACTTACAGTACCAGCTACAACTTCTTCTCCTTCCCCAGTGATTTCTTCTATACCGAATAATCGCAACTCAAATTTAAAAAAGAATATCCAAGAAACGTCTATGGATACTATTGACTCATCCAGACAGGAAGAACCGATCTTAGAAATATATGCGGAAGAAGAAATGGACACCGGTCGACCATTATTCCCAAAAAAAGATAAACCAAGGCCTGAACGTCACAAGACAGTCACATTAAAAAAACAGTCAGAAGCAGCTTCTTCTACTAAACATCAGTAATGCCTTACATTCTACAATGGAATTGTAGAGGATTTCGTAGCAACCTTAACGATATTCAAGTCTTAATTAACCGCTACTCTCCAGTTGGTTTCTGTCTACAGGAAACCTATCTAACTCCGCAAATTTCCACCAACATAAAGAACTATGTAATCTATCGGCACGATCGTAATAATTCAAATACTGCCCGTGGGGGTGTGGCCATCTTGGTCAGCTCAAATATCCCGACCAAGCAAATTTTTTTGCAAACTACAATTGAAGTTGTCGCCGTACGTTTGATAACCCAGATTGCTTTAACACTGGTATCAGTCTATCTCCCACCAAGTCATACCTTCTCTTACCAAGACCTTGAAAACCTGCTAATGCAACTAGAACCCCCTGTCTGTCTCTTGGGTGATTTCAATGGCCACAACCCCTTATGGGGATCGACAAAATTAGATATCCATGGCCGCTTAATTGAAACCTTTCTGGATAAGGAAAACCTTACTGTTCTTAATACTGGTGCACCTACTCACATACAACTACCAACTGGACAAACCTCTGCAATCGATCTATCAATATGTTCCCCGATTCTGTATCCAATTATAGAATGGTCTGTTATAGACGATCCCATGGGCAGCGACCATTTTCCGATTATTTGCGACCTGCTCACTGCACAACCACCATTAATCATACCCTGCAGGAAATGGAAGTTCTCTCAAGCCAACTGGGTCAAATTTCAATCAGTTGTCACCCTGGATGAACAATATATACAAACACAGTCGATAGATGAAGCCACAGAGTATATCACTTCACATATAATATCTGCAGCTAAATGCTCGATTCCATTGTCGAATCCCCAGTCCCGACGGCACCTTAACTATTGGTGGAATCAAGAATGCACAATAGCTAAGAAGTTAAAAAATAAAGCGTGGAATTTATTTCGTAGATCCCCAACCACAGCTAATCTTATCAATTACAAGAAACTAAGAGCAAAAGCACGTCGCACTCAAAGAGAAGCAAAGAAGAATTCTTGGATTCGGTTTGCATCCACCATAAACAGAAACACTAACTCCAGGTTAATATGGAAGAAAATCAGGCAGATTTCTGGAAAATTTCCAACCACCCCTTCACCAATTCTTTCATGGAATGGGCAAGAACTATCTGCTCCTCAAGACATTGCAAATGCCTTGGCTAAAACTTTTGCCAAAGTTTCTGCGGCATCAAATTATTCTCCGGATTTCCAGAAAATAAAGACCCAGACTGAACAACGAGCCATCAACTTTCGAACTTCAGTTTTCTTTCCATATAATCAGCCTCTGCAATATCATGAACTTATACATGTCATTAAAACAACACGCAACAGTGCCGCTGGACCAGATGGAATCTCTTACATTATGTTACAACACCTTGGTGAGAGAAATTTACAAATACTGCTGGTCTATTATAACCGGATATTTATGGAAAATATTTATCCCAGCTCTTGGCATCATGCCACAGTTCTTGCCTTTTTGAAACCCGGTAAAGATCCTACCAGTCCTAACAGTTATAGACCTATTTCTCTATCCAGTTGCCTCGGTAAATTACTTGAAAAAATGATCCATAATCGCCTTGTTTGGATCATCGAAACACAACAACTAATTAGCAATAATCAGCATGGCTTTCGAAAGAACAGGTCCTCCTTAGATCTCATGATCAAAGCTGAGTTTGCAATTCGTAATGCCTTTGTGAAAAACGAACATCTTGTTATGGTTTCCATAGACATAGAAAAGGCATTTGATACTACCTGGCGTCGTGGCATTCTCAGTGACCTCCATGCTCTAGGTCTACGAGGCAACCTTCCTATATTCATCAGGAACTTTCTCAGGACTCGTTCGTTCCAAGTTCAATACCGCAACTCGCTTTCTATGACATTTTTACAGGAAGAAGGAGTGCCACAAGGGTCCATACTTAGTGCAACCCTGTTTGCCCTAAGAATCGATTCCATCACAAAAGATCTTCCAAATACTGTTGAGACCTACCTTTATGCCGATGATCTCTCTATTTCTTGCCATTCTCTGAATATGAGATCCATTGAACGGCAGCTGCAGATATGTTTAAATAAAGTCCAAAGGTGGGCAGAGTTAAATGGCTATCATCTATCACAGCAGAAAACTGTTGCAATCCACTTTTGTAATCAACGGAAAATGCATACAGATCCCGAACTTCAGATGCAAAACTTTACTGTTCCAGTGACTAACAGCATCAAATTCTTGGGCTTAATCCTTGACAGGAAACTGAATTTCCTTGAGCACATTAAATCTGTGCGTATATCCTGCCTCAAAAAGCTGAACATACTAAGAGCTTTATCTGCCTTGTCTTGGGGAGCAGATCGTACATCTTTGTTGCTCTTATATAGAGCATTGATCAGATCCCGATTGGATTATGGTGCTCCTCTTTATGATTCCGCCCGTAAGAGTACATTGAAATGGCTGGATCCTATACAGCATAGCGCATTGCGGATTGCACTTGGTGCTTTCAGGACATCTCCTACTCATAGCTTGTACATTGAAGCTGATGAGCCCCCCCTTCACCTCCGCAGAAAAACGCTGCTTCTAAAGTATGCAGCCCGAATACAAAATTGTGGTCATCATCCTGTTCAGCCATACCTCTTTAATCCACCACTTCAAAACCTCTATAGAAATAAACCCAGTAAAATAAGGCCAGCAGGCTTACGCCTCATTGAGTTAATGCAGAGTTGGAATGTTCAGATTTTCAACAGGCAACATTTAATGAATTACTCCCAACCGCCATGGATTCCGCCTCCTCAGTTATATTTCGATACTTATCTTGACAAATGGGGAAAGAATCTTCTACCAACACTCAATATGAAGCAACTCCATGCAAGTCATATTCAGAAATACGTTGATTTTTTGCCCATATATACTGATGGCTCCAAATCACATTCAGCCGTTGGAGCAGCGGCAGTATTTCCCTCTACTATCACCCCTCGACGTGGGCACCTGTACGTGGTGAGGGGACCTCCCAGTGATGCTGCTGGTTTTTCCAGATTAGCATCACTGGGATCCAACGCCCATACCTTGGTTCCAGGGTTACACCATTGGAATCCGGCGTGTGCAGCCGTGCGCCGCGACCCGTGGAAGCGGAAAGGGGGATCCTGGTGGTTGAGGGGCCCAGCCTTAATACACCACTTTGGCCCCTGCTTCGACAAGACGGGCGGTCCCGGACCGGCTCGACTGGGATCAATCGGCGGGTGGTTTTATACTGCTAGGGTCAACTGCGTTCCAATAAGTCTCCCTCCCTTTGGTCCTGGGACGGGATAAAGACTTATTGGTAACGTGGGTATGGTGTTCTAAGCGAACTCGGCGTCCCATTCGTGTACGCAGTACCTGCTAGTTCACGAGTGGGCGCCCCCTCGTAGGGCTCCGTGGTGGGTGAGGTACTTAGGCATCAGACACTTTCTCTTTACTCCTATGAGTAATTTAAATCTTTCTTCTGGGGCCCCAACAAGGCCCCTACCTAATCGAGACGAAACCACAGAAAATACCTCTGCAAAAAGAGCCAGAACTGAGGATACACCACCATCTGTGACACCGCTTTTCCTCATTCTCCATTCCACCGGAGAGCAGACACTCGGGAAAATGTCACCCTTTTTCATCCAGAAAGGATTAGAAGGGTTGACAGGATCTCCAAAATCTGTAAAAAGGCTACGTTCTGGAGACATTTTAGTCGAGGCTGCAAGCCAAAAACATGCACAAAAACTACTGAAAGCAACATCGTTAGGGGGACTACCCATCGTCGTTACACCCCATAAAACCTTGAATTTCTCACGCGGTGTCATATCAGAGTGGGATCTTCTTCATGTTTCTGAAGAAGAGATCTGCTCTGAACTTAAAGACCAAGGAGTGACGGCTGTGAAAAGAATATCGATGCGGAAGGATGGGAATCTCGTCCCTACCCGAGTTCTCATCGTGACGTTCAACACCCCACGGCCTCCAAGTTCTATAAAAGCAGGCTATTTAAACTGCCCAGTGAGGATTTATATCCCGAACCCACTGAGGTGTTTTAAATGCCAAAAGTATGGCCACTCTCAAACAGCTTGTCGTGGTAACCCTGCCTGTGCTCGATGTGGTGCCAAAGACCACGAGAGCAAGGAATGTTTAGCTTCTAAGCCAAGTTGTACAAACTGCCAAGGGGAACACCCTGCATACTCTCGAGCATGCCAGCGGTGGAAAGAGGAGAAAGAAATTCAGAAACTAAAAACAGAGCTAAACATCTCCTATCAGGAGGCCAGAAGACGCATCCAACCTATAAATAGCGCCAAGCCCTCATATGCCCAGAAAGCTTCTGGGAAAAGTACCATTGGTACTCAGACTGATATGAGTATTCCACCAAGGGAGTCTTTTACCCCCATTGCGCGCTATTTATTAAGTTCCGAAAAGCCCACCCAAAAATCACAGTCAGCCGCCACTGCTATATCCGTACCTCCTAGTGCTCCACCACTTCCAAAACAGAGTACTAAAGAAACTCTGAAGAAAGTGGAACAGGCATCTACAATTCAAGAGACAATGGATGTCGAAAATAAGGAGGTACAGGACGACCCTGTCCTGGAACTCTTTGCGAAAGACGAAGAAGAAATGGATACAGGCCAACGTCCAGTCTTTCCAAAGAGAGATAAACCCAGGACTGAGAAAATCAAGCCCTCAGCCCTTCGGAAGCCACCAGACGGACCCAGTAAATCAAAATAATGGGTACATTTAAATTTCTCCAATGGAATTGCCGTGGATTTCGTAGAAATAGAGATGACATCAAGGTTCTCCTGAGTAAGCATGAACCAACTTGCTTTTGCTTACAGGAGACGTATTTAAAGGCAAACGAGGACCCTTACTTACGTAACTGCTCAGTTATTCGCAGAGACAGAGCTGGGGATGGACCTGCCCACGGAGGAGTCGCTATCCTTGTGGGTAACCATAACCCGTTTCAAGTTGTGCTTCTTACCACTAATCTGGAGGCTGTAGCAGTTCGTCTTACAGTTGGGTTCCTTTTAACTGTCTGCTCCATTTATTTGCCACCTGGGAACGACACCGCCCAGGCAGACCTTGATGATCTCATCAAGCAACTGCCACCCCCTTTTCTATTATTGGGGGATTTCAATGGACATAATCCGCTGTGGGGTAGTTCTGACATCAACAGAAGAGGTCGGATTATCGAGCGATTGCTTGAAAACAATGATCTGGCCCTTCTAAATGTGGGATCTAACACCTTTTTTCATTCGGCTACCCGTTCATTTACTGCCATTGATCTTTCCATCTGCTCCCCTTCCCTCCTGCCTCTGAGTACATGGGAGGTTGAAGAAAACCTTTATGGTAGTGATCACTTCCCCGTGTTATCCACCATTTCAAATGGGAGACAATGTCACCAGTCGAGGATACCACGTTGGAAGATCGATCATGCCGACTGGAATGCCTTTCGTCATCTGGCAACGTTTAATACCACTATAGTCGGCCAGGAGCCAATTAATGAGGCAGTAAAAGACATCACAGAAAGTATAGTCCAGGCAGCAGCAGTTGCAATTCCCAGGACATCATCCCGCTTTCCACGTTTTCCAAAACCATGGTGGAATGGAGAATGCACAGCAGCTAGGAAGGCTCAAAACAAAGCATGGGGAATATTTCGTCGTTACCCCACCACAGATAATTTAATAGCCTTCAAACGTGCACGTGCCAAAGCACGGTACATTAGACGTCAGAGCCAAAAGGAATCTTGGATCAAATTTACATCTTCCCTTACACGGGCCGCCAATCCCAAAGCCATCTGGGACAAAGTTCGGAAAATGAAGGGCAAATACAACTCACACCCTTCATCGATCCTGGAACATAATGGATGTAAAATTGCAGATGTAACTGCAATTGCAAATACTCTCGGGGAGACATTTGCTAAAGTGACTTCAGAAACAGCTTACCCCCCAGAGTTCCTCGCACACAAGCAGAGAGCAGAAAAACATCACCTGAAGCTGTCCTCTAACAATCGCGAGGAATACAATCAGCCCTTTACACAATGGGAGCTGAAAGCAGCACTCTCGCTATCCAAGGCGAGTGCTGTTGGGCCAGACGACATCCATTATGAGATGATAAAACACCTTTCATCAGAATCTATGGATCATTTGCTCTGTCTCTATAATAGAATCTATTTTGAAGAGACATTTCCGGACTCATGGCATATGGCAACCGTCCTTCCCTTTCCGAAACCTGGAAAGGATCCAAAAATAGCAAAAAATTATCGTCCTATCGCTCTGACGAGCTGCTTGTGCAAGATTCTGGAAAGAATGGTCAATGCTCGTCTTTTGTGGTATTTAGAAGCTAACGACCTTCTTTCCAGAATACAGTGTGGCTTCCGAAGGAACAGGTCAACACTTGACCATTTAATCCGCTTGGAAACATCTATACGTGATGCTTTCCTGAAACGTGAGCACCAGGTGTCGGTTTTCTTTGATATGGAAAAAGCGTACGACACGGCTTGGAGATATGGAATTTTAAAAGACATATATAACTTTGGTCTTCGAGGACACATTGCCCTCTTTATTAAAAACTTCCTTACAGACCGGTCTTTCCAAGTTCGTGTAGGATCCACTCTCTCCCGGCCATTCTGCCAAGAAGAGGGAGTTCCACAAGGATCAGTTTTAAGCGTTACGCTTTTTGCTATCAAAGTTAACTCTATAACTGAACAACTTCCTCCAATCGTAAACAGTGCCCTCTTTGTAGATGATTTTAGCATCTTTTTGCAGTCATGCAATATGAGGGTCATTGAAAGGCAATTGCAGCATGCCATAGACCACGTCAACACTTGGGCAATGACTAATGGGTTTAGGTTCTCGCCACAGAAGACTGTCTGCGTACACTTTTGTCGCAAACGGAACCTTCACCCTGAACCAGAACTTAAACTCGGACAAGACATCATTCCAGTAGCACCCGAGACAAAATTCTTGGGGCTCATTTTCGACAAGAAGTTGACATTTTTACCTTATATTCGTCAACTGCGGACAAAGTGCACAAGAGGGTTGAATCTCCTACGCTCTATTTCCTCCAATAAATGGGGAGCAGACCGCTCCACTTTGCTCAGCCTCTATCGTGCACTTGTCCGATCTAAACTAGACTATGGGTCCCAAGTGTACGCATCGGCCAGAAATAGCGTACTTAGGTGGCTGGACCCAGTTCACCACCAAGCCATCCGCATTGCTACTGGAGCATTTAGAACATCCCCTGTCCAGAGTTTATATGTTGAAGCAACTGAACCACCACTGTCATTTCGACGAAAGCAATTGTCTTTAAAATATACTTTTAAATTAAAATCCCTGCCAGACAACCCTACGTGGACATCCGTTTTCAAGCCACGATGGGAAAACCTATATAACACTCGTCAGACTGCCAACCGGCCTTTTGGTATCCGCGTCCAAGAGCTGCTAAGAGAGCTCGACATCATGGTAGACAATGTTGCCCAGTCACCAAGGCAACCACTTCCACCCTGGCATGCTCGCTTACCATCATGTGACTTCACCCTTAAAAATTGGGATAAGTCAGTAACTCCACCTGCTGTCTACCACCAACTCTACGCTGCCCACCGGGCCGAATATTCCAACTTCTTGCCTGTCTTCACTGATGGCTCGAAGTCGGAGTTGTCTGTTGGATCTGCTGCTATCTTTCCAGGTCTTTCTATATCTGGAAAGATTCCCCAACAATGCAGCATATATACAGCCGAGTTGTATGCTATAGAGTTAGCCTTGGACCATATTAAAACCCACAGGTATCAAAGGTGTATGGTGTACACTGACTCTCTCAGTACACTGCAGGCTTTATCTAGTATGAGGTATAATCCTCATCCATTTGTGATCCGGATTCAGCAGATGCTACACTCTCTGTCTGAGTGTTCTTTCGACATTCGTTTCTGCTGGATTCCAAGCCACATTGGGATCGTGGGAAATGAACTGGCAGATGCTGCGGCTAGGTCACCAGAACCCCACAGCACTTACTGCCTGTTAGTCCCCTATACAGACTACAGGCAGCTAATACAGGCTAAATTACTGTCCCAATGGCAAAATTCTTGGCATGATCATGTCACAAACAAGCTTTATCAGATAAAGCCTGTAATCCGACATTGGCAGTCTAGTCTGCGCAGGAGTCGCAGAGAGGAAGTTGTTCTAGCTCGCCTCCGCATAGGACACAGTCATCTTACGCATGCATTTCTGCTGAGGGCAGATGACTGTCCTATGTGTGAGAACTGTGACACCTATTTAAGTATACGTCACATTTTAATCGAGTGTCCACGTTTTAGACATGAACGTGACTTTTATTTTACCGATTTTAGTCATCTGGCTGAGCCTTATACACTCAGTCAGATTTTATCTGACAATGACAATGTGTCTGCTGTTTTTAGCTTTTTAAAATCTGTAAGCCTTTTTACCCGTATTTAAAATTGAATTTTTATTGCTTTGCTGATATACTTTTATACCTTTAACATCTATGTTATATCTCGACATGGTGGCCTAATTAACTAGGTCACTGAATACTTTAATTTTTTACACATGACCTGGATTTGGCGCATTATAGCCTTAGTTGCTAATGCGCCAATAAACCCCAAACCAAACCCAAACCCTCTACTATCATCTCAGCTGCCCTTCCACCTGAGTACAGCAGCTTCTCCGCAGAACTTCATGCAATAAAATTAGCTTTAGAAAACCTGAATCTCAACCCATCTGTAAAATATGTTGTATACACAGACTCTCTCAGCTCAATAACTGCAATGCAAAACTCCTCCTACAAGGCTCATCCTGTGTTAAATCAAATCGGAAGACTCCTATTACAAATTGAAGAACGTCATCAATCAGTGACCTTTTGCTGGATCCCAGCACATTCGGGGATAAAGGGTAACGAACTTGCTGATGAAAATGCTAAAAATCCGTCAACCTTTGATTTAACCTCCAGTCCGGTTCCAGCCTCTGACTACTGTCACATCATACGAACAGCAGGTTTCGCGAAGTGGAAAGAGCTATGGCACACACAAAAGAATAATAAACTCTATCAGTTGAAACAGGATCCAAAGCATTGGCGCTCTAGCACCAAAACAGTGCGAAGAGAAGAAGTGGTTCTTGCACGGGCACGTATTGGACACACATATCTGACCCACCTCCATCTGCTCAGAGGCGAAGATCCTCCTCAATGTCCATACTGTTCAGAAAATTTAACAGTAAAACATATTCTGATAGACTGCCCTCAATATCAACAGGACAGAACATCCGTCCTCTGTTCCCTGAGAAATCTACGAGAACCAATGACATTGCAACATATTATTGGAGATGATGCAAACATCAACGAGTTTTTCTCTTATCTGAAAATAATTGGACTTTATGATAAATTCTGAAGTATCTCTGTAAACGCAACCAAGCTGTTATGCCTAAATTATGTTTTTAGCTATGCTTAAATTTTGTGTTTAGCATTTTCATGTGAATAGGCGCATTATAGCCACAGCAGCTTATGCGCCATTAAACCCCCATAACACACACACAAAGCTGCCCAAACTGTAAGGGGAATCATTCAGCATTTTCAAAGGAGTGCATCCAGTGGCAGACTGAAAAGAATATACAAAAGTATAAAGTAGAACACAAGGTGCCATACCAAGAAGCAAAAAGACATTGTTTAGTTTCAAATAAATTGCCATCTTATTCTTCAGTTGTAAAAAAGCAACGATCCATAACAGTACAAACAGATTGTTCAGTTCCGCCAAGCATCTCAATTTCTGATTGGGCCAGGTCAGTCCTCTCTACACCAAAAGAACAGCCTACCCAACAGCAATCAACTCATTCGGTAAACACACCATTGACAATACCGCCAGATAAAAATCCTGTACAACAGCCAGTTAATCAAACAAGCTCTGAAAGAAAGAATCAAAAAACCAATACTGATACCATGGACATAGATAGAAATTCACACCGAGATGAACCACTTCTTGAACTTCATGCGGAAGAGGAGGACATGGACGTCACTAGACCAAATTTCCCAAAAAGGGAAAAAAGACTAGACAGGCGTAAACAGACCACATCCCGTAAGCGAGCAGACACACCCGATAATCCTCAATAATGCACAAAATCATTCAATGGAATTTCCGCGGACTCAGAGCTAACCTAGACGATGTCTATGACTTAATTACCGAATATAAGCCTGCTGTTCTTTGTCTACAGGAAACAAACCTGACACCTAAAATAACTATGAGTATAAAACATCATATAATGCTTAGAAAGGATAGGAACGACTCTAATACAGCACATGGAGGTGTAGCATTGCTAGTAAACTCCAGAACTCCTTTCAGACCAGTCCCACTGCAAACAACTTTAGAAGCAATTGCTGCTAGAGTTATGGTTAAGATAGCGGTAACAGTCGTTTCCATATACCTTTCGCCAAACTATTCATACTCCCTAGCAGATTTGAATGATTTAGTTACTCAGCTGCCACCACCTTTCTGTATCTTGGGTGACTGGAATGGGCATCACCCCCTATGGGGTTCCTCGCACCTTGATAAGAGAGGTCAGTTAATTGAAAAATTTCTTGAAAGGCACAACTTAACATTATTAAACAATGGGACTCGGCCCCGAGTGCCAAGCGATAGTTCCCAAGCGATCTTTCTAGTGCGATTTTCTAGCGATTTTCCTAGGGCGAGTACTAGTGCTTTGACCCCTCGACGTGGGCACCTGTACGTGGTGAGGGGACCTCCCAGTGACGCTGCTGGTTTTCCAGACTAGCATCACTGGGATCTAACGCCCATACCTTGGTTCCAGGGTTACATCGTTGGAATCCGGCGTGTGCAGCCGTGCGCCGCGACCCGTGGAAGCGGAAAGGGGGATCCTGGTGGTTGAGGGGCCCAGCTTCAATACACCACTTTGGCCCCTGCTTCGACGAGACGGGTGGTCCCGGACCGGCTCGACTGGGATCAATCGGCGGGTGGTTTTATACTGCTAGGGTCAACTGCGTTCCAATAAGTCTCCCTCCCTATGGTCCTGGGACGGATAAAGATTTATTGGTAACGTGGGTATGGTGTTCTAAGCGAACTCGGCGTCCCATTCGTGTACGCAGTACCTGCTAGTTCACGAGTGGGCGCCCCCTCGTAGGGCTCCGTGGTGGGTGAGGTACTTAGGCATCAGACATTTTTTCTTTACTCTCATGAGTAATTTAAATCCTTCTTCTGGGGCCCCAACAAGGCCCCTACCTAACCGATCAGATGAGAATGACACCAATTCTGCCAAAAGAGCCAGAACTGAGGATAAACGACCACCTATTACACCGCTTTTCCTCATACTCCATTCTACCGGAGAGCAGTCAATTGGGAAGATGTCACCCTTCTTTATCCAGAAAGGATTAGAAGGGCTGGCAGGATCACCAAAATCTGTAAAACGGCTGCGTTCTGGCGATCTTTTAATCGAAGCTTCCAGTGCAAAGCAAGCAGAAAGAATCCTGAATGCGACATCCATAGGGGGAATACCAATCAGTGTAACACCCCACAAAACTTTGAACTCTTCACGAGGAGTCATTTCAGAGTGGGATCTTCTTCATGTCTCTGAGGAAGAGATCTGCTCTGAACTAAAAGACCAAGGAGTGACGGCTGTCAAGAGAATATCAATGCGGAAGGATGGGAATCTCGTCCCTACCCGAGTTCTCATCATAACATTTAACACCCCACGGCCTCCAAGTTCCATCAAGGCAGGCTATTTAAACTGCCCAGTGCGGCTTTACATCCCAAACCCACTGAGGTGCTTTAAATGCCAAAAATACGGCCATTCACAAACGGCTTGTCGTGGTAACCCTGCCTGTGCTCGATGTGGTTCAAAAGATCACGAGAGCAAGGAATGTTCAGCTTCTAAACCGATCTGTATAAATTGCCAAGGAGAGCACCCTGCTTACTCCAGAGCATGCCAGCGGTGGAAGGATGAAAAAGAGATCCAAAAACTAAAAACAGAGCTGAATATCTCCTACCCAGAGGCCAGAAGACGCATGCAACCAATAAATAGCGGGAAACCTTCATATGCCCAGAAGGTTTCTGCGAAGTGCACTATCGGTACACAAACAGAGATGACTGTACCACCAAAAGAGTCATTCACTCCGATTGCACGCTATTTATTGAGTTCACAAAAGCCCACCAAAAAAACACAGTCAGCTGCCACTCCTATATCCGTACCTCCGAGTGCTCCACCACTACCAAAACCAAGTGGTAAAGAGCTAACAGATAAAACAGATAAAACAGAAACAATGGATGTCGAGCACAAGGAGGTACCGGATGAATCAGTCTTGGAACTCTTCGCGGAGGAAGAAATGGACACGGGACAGCGTCCATTCTTCCCCAAAAAAGATAAAGCCAAGACTGATAAAATTAAGCCCTCAGCAGTTCGGAAGCCGCCTGATGGACCCACCAAGCCAAAATAATGGCTAAATTCCTACAATGGAATTGTCGTGGATTCCGGCGAAATACTGATGACATCAAGGCCCTCCTGCAAAAGCATGAGCCAGTTTGCTTTTGCTTGCAGGAGACTTATCTAAAAGCAAACGATGATCCCACCATGCATAACATCACAATCTTTCGTAAGGATAGAATTGCGGATGGTCCTGCTCATGGAGGAGTGGCTATCCTTGTGAGTAATCAGACCCCAGTTCAGCCCTTGCTAATTACAACCAGCATAGAGGCTGTTGCAATTCGCCTTACAGTGGGTTTTCTATTAACGGTCTGCTCTATTTATTTGCCACCTGGGACTGACATCTCCCAGGAAGCCCTTGATGATCTTGTAACGCAGTTGCCGCCCCCTTTCTTATTTCTTGGGGATTTTAATGGACATAACACCCTGTGGGGTAGTGCTATCATCAATGGAAGGGGACGGGTCATAGAGCGTATGCTCAATGACAATGCCCTTTCCCTTGTAAATACTGGAACAAACACCTTCTTCCACATGCCTACCCGTACGTTTTCTGCCATTGATCTCTCTATCTGCTCCCCTTCTCTACTCCCTTCACTCACTTGGGAAGTGGAGGAGAATCTATACGGAAGTGATCACTTCCCTGTGATAACCTTGTTACACAGTGGGAGACCATGTCTTCCTTTTAGGTTACCACGGTGGAAGTTTGATCAGGCTGACTGGAATGCCTTCCAACATCAGGCAAATTTTGACCTCAGTACAGTCAGTCAGGAGCCTATCAATGATGCAGTTAAGTACATCACAGAAATTATTGTCCAAGCAGCTGCGAAAGCTGTTCCAAAAACATCTGACCGGTTTCCACCATTTCCCAAACCTTGGTGGAATTCACAATGCACAGCAGCAAAAAAGGCCCAAAACAAAGCGTGGGGGATATTCCGTCGATATCCTACCACTGCTAATCTAATAGCCTTCAAGCGCACACGAGCCAAAGCACGCTACATTCGCCGTCAGAGTCAAAAGGAATCATGGATCCGTTTTACGTCATCTATTAACCAGACTACCAATTCTAAGGTAGTCTGGGATAAAATCCGGAAAATGAAGGGAAAATATACATCCCACCCTTCTTCAATCCTAGATTATAATGGATGCGCTATTGCAGATCCAACTGCAATAGCCAATGCTCTTGGGGAAACATTCTCTAACATCTCTGCAACAGCTTCGTATTCCCCAGAGTTCCTGGTCCTGAAACATAAACTGGAAAGAGAAGCACTTAATTTTAAGTCCAAGGGCCTCTATCCCTACAACGGGGATTTTACTATTCAGGAACTTAAAAGAGCCCTCGCTCTTTCCAAAGCAAGTGCTGTTGGACCAGATGGCATCCATTATGACATGATTAAACATCTTTCACCAAAATCTATGGATTGTCTGCTCCTTCTGTATAACAGAATCTTTATCGAAGGGCAGTTTCCGGATTCCTGGCGCAAGGCAATCGTTCTTGCCTTTGCTAAGCCAGGAAAGGATCCAAAAGTCACTACCAATTATCGTCCTATTGCTCTGACTAGCTGTCTGTGCAAAATCCTGGAGAGAATGGTCAATTCTCGGTTAATTTGGTACTTAGAATCAAATGACCTTCTCTCCAATATCCAGTGCGGCTTCCGAAGGAACCGGTCCACTTTGGACCATCTTATTAGACTGGAAACATCCATCCGGGATGCTTTCCTAAAACGCGAACACTTGGTGTCGGTGTTCTTTGACATGGAGAAAGCGTATGACACAACTTGGAGATTTGGCATCTTAAAAGATCTGCATAGCCTTGGTCTTAGGGGACGACTCCCCATTTTTATTAAAAACTTTTTAGACAATCGATCTTTCCAAGTTCGTGTGGGATCCTCACTCTCTCGTTCCTTTAGCCAAGAGGAGGGAGTACCACAGGGATCAGTTTTAAGTGTCACGCTTTTCGCCATCAAAGTAAATTCCATCACAGAACAACTTCCTCCAACCGTAAACAGTGCCCTCTATGTTGATGACTTTAGCATTTTTTGTCAGTCATGCAACATGAGGGTTATTGAAAGACAACTGCAAAAAGCCATTGATCGCCTTAATTCCTGGGCACTTGCTAATGGCTTCAGGTTCTCGCCGGAGAAGACCGTTTGCGTGCACTTTTGTCGCAAGCGTAATCTTCATCCTGAACCTGAATTAATGCTCGGACATAATGCTATTCCAGTAGCGGCGGATACAAAAGTTTTGGGACTCGTATTTGATAAAAAGTTAACCTTTCTGGATCACATCCGTCAACTCCGCACAAGGTGCGCAAGAGGGCTGAATATTCTGCGCTCTCTTTCCTCTACATCTTGGGGTGCGGATCGATGCACCCTACTACGCATCTACCGTGCACTTGTACGATCCAGACTTGATTACGGGTCCCTGGTATACAATTCGGCCAGAGACAGTGTACTTCGTTGGCTGGACCCTGTCCATCATCAGGCCCTCCGTATAGCTACTGGAGCATTTCGAACATCTCCTGTCCAGAGCTTATACGTCGAAGCAAACGAACCGCCGTTATCGCTTCGACGTAAGCAATTGTCTCTAAACTACGCTCTAAAACTAAAATCCTTGCCAGACCATCCTACGTGGCTATCCGTTTTTGAGCCACGATGGGAAAATTTGTACAACACTCGAAAGACTGCCAATCGTCCTTTTGGTATTCGTCTCCAAGAGCTACTCAAAGAACTTAATATCAAGGTAGACAAAGTTGCTCAAACACCGAAGCAACCCCTTCCACCCTGGCATGCTCATGTTCCGGCATGTGACTTGTCCCTTAGAAATTGGGGAAAGTCGGACACTCCATCGTCTGTCTACCTGCAGCTTTATTCAGCACACCGAGCTGAATATTCTGACTTCGCGCCAGTTTACACAGACGGCTCGAAGTCGGAATCATATGTGGGATCTGCTGCTGTCTTTACAGACAGCACTACATCGGAGCAGATTCCCTCTGAATGCAGCATATTTACTGCAGAGCTGCACGCAATAGAGTTAGCCTTGGATCACATTAGTGAATGCCAACACCAACGGTTCATTTTATATTCTGACTCTCTCAGCGTGTTACAGGCTTTAATAACCGTGAAATATAATTCTCATCCAGTTCTGTCTAGCATTCAGCAGAAGATTCACTTCCTCCGTGAACGTGAATATGACATCCGCTTCTGCTGGATTCCTAGCCACATTGGGATTAAGGGAAATGATTTGGCTGACGCCGCAGCCAAATCAGCAATTCCAAATAATAACCGTTGCCTGTCAGTCCCCTATACAGACTACAGGCAAACAATACAGCAAAAGATACATTCCCAATGGCAGGATTTGTGGAATAGACAGACTGGGAATAAACTATATTGTATAAAGCCTGTAATTGAACCGTGGCAGTCTAGTCTGCGCAGGAATCGTAAGGAGGAAGTTGTTCTTGCCCGGACCCGCATCGGACATAGTCATTTGACTCATTCGTTTTTGCTGAGGGCTGATGACCCTCCTATGTGTGTGTCCTGTGGTACAACTTTAACTATCAGACACCTTTTAATTGACTGTCCAGATTTTAGCAATATCCGTTTTACCGCTTTTAACCATCTGACTGAGCCGTATACACTCAGTCAGATTTTATCTGACAATGACAATGTGTCTGCTGTTTTTAGCTATTTTAAATTAATAAAAGTTTTTAATTGTATTTAATTTATGCTTTTGTTACATTATTATATATTTCGACATGGTGGCCTTACTAATTAGGTCACCGAGAATTTAAACTTTTTAAATATTACCTAGTCTTGGCGCATTATGGCCACAGCTGCCAATGCGCCATAAAAAACCAAACCAATCAATCAATCAATCAACTAGTGCTTTGATAATCCCTCCACCGCTCGCATCGTTACTGCTGACCGCTCGCAACGTTACTGCTTCCCTCGCTGAGCAACGTCACTGCTTCACCGCTAGCAACGTTACTGCTAACCCCGCTTGCAACGTCACTGCTATCGCTAGCAACGTACTGCTCTCCTCTTCTGCTGAT